>NC_073248.2:8307500-8402500 GCF_029281585.2 Gorilla gorilla gorilla
AGAAAAACACTGTGCTTCTGATTAAAGTCTTATTATACCAAACAGATACAAATTAAAATCAGCCAAGCTGGGCACAGTGGCTCATGCCTGTAACCCCAACACGTTGGAAGGTCGAGGTGGGAGGACAGCTTGAGCCCAGGAGTTTGAGACCAGCCTGGCCAACAGAGTGAGACCTCATCTCTACAAAAAATAAAAAATTAGCCAGGGACGGTGGTGCACGTCTGTCATCCCAGCTACTCAGGAGGCCGAGTTAGGAAGACTGCTAGAGCCCCAGAGTTCGAGACTGTAGTGAGCTGTAATTGCGTCACTGCACTCCAGCCTGGGTAACAGAGTGAGACCTTGATTCAAAAATCAATCAATCAATCAATTAATTAATATCAGGAAGAAAAGCGATGCATAAAACAGAGACACTACCTTAAAGTCAATTAATTAATTTAATTAAATAATATTAGCTAAGGAAAGTGAAATATGAGTGAGACCCCGCCTGAAAATCAATTAATTAATTATATTAAATAATGTCAGCCAAGAAAAAAGATGCCTAAGACAGAGTGAGACCTTGCTCAAAATCAATCAATCAATATCAGCCAAGAAAAGGGATGCCTAAGACAGAGTGAGAGTTTACTCTCACTCTGAGAGCAATTAATTGAATTAAATAATATCAGTCAAGAAAAGAGGTGGATAAGAGAGTGAGACCCTACTCAAAATCAATTAATTAATTAATTAAATAATATCAGCCAAGAAAAGAGATGCATAAAACAGACTCTACCTCAAAATCTATCAATCAATCAATTAATTAAAGTAAATAATATCAGCCAAGAAAAGAGACGCATAAAACAGAGACCCTACCTCAAAATCAATCAATCAATTAATTAAATTAAATATCAGGCAAGAAAAGAGATGTATAAGAGAGTGAAACCCTGCTCGAAACCAACCGATTAATCACTTAAATAAATAATATCAGTCAAGGAAAGAGATGCGTAAAACAGAGACCCTACTTCAAAATCAATCAATCAATTAATTAAATTAAATAATATCAGCCAAGAAAAGAGATGCCTAAGACAGAGGGAGACTGTGCCTCAAAATCAATCACTTAAAGTAAATAATATCAGCCAAGAAAAGAGATGTGTAAAACAGAGACCCTACCTCAAAATCAATCAATCAATTAATTAAATTAAATAATATCAGGCAAGAAAAGAGATGTATAAGAAAGTGAAACCTTGCTCGAAACCAACCGCTTAATCACTTAAATAAATAATATCAGTCAAGGAAAGAGATGCGTAAAACAGAGACCCTACTTCAAAATCAATCAATCAATTAATTAAATTAAATAATATCAGCCAAGAAAAGAGATGCCTAAGACAGAGCGGGACTGTGCCTCAAAATCAATCAATTAAAGTAAATAATATCAGCCAAGAAAAGAGATGCATAAAACAGAGACCCTACCTCAAAATCAATCAATCAATTAATTAAATTAAATAATATCAGGCAAGAAAAGAGATGTATAAGAGAGTGAAACCCTGCTCGAAACCAACCGATTAATCACTTAAATAAATAATATCAGTCAAGGAAAGAGATGCGTAAAACAGAGACCCTACCTCAAAATCAATCAATCAATCAATTATTAAGTTAAATAATATCAGCCAAGAAAAGAGGTGCCTAAGACAGAGGGAGACCCTGCCTGAAAATCAATCAATGAATTAATTTAATTAAGTAACATCAGCCAAGCAAAGGGATGTACAAGAGAGAGTCAAGGAGGAGCTGGACCCACAGCTTGCATTGTCCTCTCCCCAAGGACTCATGGGTGCTGTTCCCTCCTCTTAGCATCAGTGTGTGATGACAGACGTCAAGTCAGCCCACCAGGGAAGCTGATCAGAACCTCAGTGTTTGGAGTTTTTACCGGGGCCACCACCACCTTCTGTCTCTGCCACTGAGCTTTACTCTCCAGCCCCTCCTGGAGGTTGAAACTGATACTGCATGTCCCAATATGCCCACCTCTTAGACATCTCTTTTCTTGCCTCATATTATTATTTAATGAATTGATTGATTGATTTTGAGGTAGGGTCTCTGTTTTCACATCTCTTTTCTTGGCTGACATTATTTAATTAATTGATTGATTTTGAGGCACAGTCTCGCTCTGTCTTAGGCATCTCTTTTCTTGGCTGATATTACTTGATTGACTGATTTTTGAGGCAGCGTCTCACTCTCATATATTTTTTCTTGGCTGATATTATTTAATTCAATTAATTGATTGATTGATAGATTTTGAGGTAGAGTCTGTGTTTTATGCATCTCTTTTCTTGACTGATAAATTACATTGTTAGACCCTCCAGGGGCCAAAGCCCGCTTAAGATGACCACACCTGGCTAACTTTTTGTATTTCATTTATTTATTTATCTATTTATTTATTCATTTATTTATTTATTTATTTATTTATTTTGTACGGATGGAGTCTTGCTATATTGCCCAGGCCGGTCCTGAATTCCTGGGCTCCAGCAATCCTTCCAAGAAAAGAGGTAGACGTCTGTTTGGAAATCGTTACAATTCTTTTTTTTTTTTTTTTTTTTTTTTTTTTTTGAGACAGAGTCCAGCTCTGTTGCCCACGCTGGAGTGCAGTGGCAAAATCGTAGTTCACTGCGGGCTGGAAATCCTGGGCTCAAGCGATCCTCATGCCTCAGCCCCTCCCGAGTAGCTGAGACTACAGGTGTGTGCCACCACACCCAGCTCATTTTTTTCTTTTTCTTCTTTTTACAGGCGGGGGGTCTCGCCATGTTGCCCAGGCTGGCCTTGAACTTCCGGCCTCAAGTAATCCTCCCCCCTCGGCCTCCCAAAGTGCTGGGATTACAGGCATGAGACACTGCACCTGGCCAAGGGCATGCTGAAATCTTCACTGCAGAAAAGCAAAGCACAAATGGCTTCAGCTGATGATAAGCACTTTGCAGAAGAATACAAAACGCTGATATTGAAAAAAAATGACTTGGGCTAGGGTGTGGTCTGCTGAGGAGGACAGAGAAGGGATATTAAGCGTGGGGCGGATGAGAGCTTGTGGAAGGAAGCTGAAGGGAGGCTGGGCTCTCGGGGCAGGGTTGAAAGTGCTTGCTGTATTTTTCACGGGGGAGATTGTAGGAACCTTCCGTGCTGCAGAAGGATGGAATGGCCGTGGGTCTAGATGAGTGTCTGAGTCATACATGAGCTCATAGCGTCCAGGTAGAGCCTGTGGTTGTGTTGTGCTGAGTTAAAAATCTGTTTTTATCTGTCACTTCCTCTGGCCCACACGGCCTCTCACGCGATGCTGGAGAGAATTACCCCGTTTCCCGGAGTGGAATGTTTGTTTACTGAGTGCCCTCCTCTGGTTCAAAGACGGACTCTGCATTTTCAGTGTGGTTTGCTGTTTCTTTGGGCAAATGGGTCAGTGTCCTCACGCCTTAAAATCTCCTCTGGGACTTCTGGACAGTATTCCCTGAATCTCCATCTTTCTTCCAACATTTAGCAAGATGAGGACTGGAATTTTCTTCCTTTCTTTCTTCCTTCCTTCTTTCTTTCTTTCTTTCTCTTTCCTTTTCTTTCTCTCTCTCTTTCTTTTTTTTTTTTTTTTTTTGTGAGATGGAGTCTTGCTCTGTCGCCAGGCTGGAGTGCAGTGGTGTGATTTTGGCTCACTGCAACCTCCACCTCCCGGGTTCAGATGATTCCTCTGCCTCAGCCTCCTGAGCAGCTGGGACTACAGCCACGTGCCACCACGCCCAGCTAAGTTTTTTGTATTTTATTAGAGATGGGATTTCACAGTGTTCGCTAGGATGGTCTTGATCTCCTGACCTCGTGATCTACCCACCTCGGCCTCCCAAAGTGCTGGGATTACAGGCGTGAGCCACTGTGCCCAGCTGCAATTTTCTTTTGAAGTGTACCAGCATCCCCTGTATAAGTCTGTGGAAGAAAATGCATGATTATTATTGTGCTTATTATGATTATTGTCATTATTATTTTGAAAAAAGGTCTTGCTCCTTTGCCCGGGTTGGAGGGCAGTGGTGCGATCATAACTCATTGCAGCCTTGACCTTCCGGGCTGAAGTAGTCCTCCCACCTCAGCCTCCTAAGTAGCTGAGACTACAGGCACATGCAACCACACCTGGCTAACTTTTTGTATTATTATTATTATTATTATTATTATTATTATTTGTAGAGATGGAGTCTTGCTGTGCTGCTGAGGCTGGTCCCGAATTCCTGGGCTCAAGCAGTCCTTCTAAATCAGCCTCCCAAATAGCTGGGATTACAGGCATGCATCAGCACACTCGACTAATTATGTTTGCAGAGATGGGGTCTTGCTAGGTTGCCCAGGCTGGTCTTGAACTCCTGGGATGAGGTGATCCTCTGGCCTCAGCCTCTGAAAGCAGTAGGGGTACAGGCCTGGGCACCCCATCTTGGCAAGGTATTACAGATGGAAGGTGCAGACAGAGAGGTGTATGTGGTTGTCTGCGAGTTCATCACTGTCCAGTGTGTTGTACAATAACCACCACTGAATTTCTCCTTTCAAAGGGCAGAGTCAGAAGCAAGCAGTTAAACCATGAAGGAATAGGCTCCTTGCACCTGCTCTCCTGTTTCTCTTGGGTCCATGCAAAAGTAACTGTGGGTTTTGCCATTGAAAGTAATGCCAATGAATTACTTTCAATGGCAAAAAGGGCCATTTCTATTGCATACTTCTGAACAGGTGGACAGAGTCAGAAACAGACTTTGCCGGCTGGGCACGGTGGCTCCACGCCTGCAATCCCAGCACTTGGGGAGGTCAAGGTGGAAGGATTGTTTGAGCCTAGGAGTTTCAGACCAGCCTGGGCAACATAGCAAGACCCCATCTTTATAAAAAAAAAAAAAGAAAGAAAAGAAAAGTAAAGAAAGAAACAGATTCTTCAGGGCGGGTGCCGTGGCTCATGCCTGTAATCCTAGCTATTAGGGGGGCCAAGGCAGGTGGATCACTTGAGGTCAGGAGTTCAAGACCAGCCTGGCCAACATGGTGAAACCCCATCTCTACTAAAAATACAAAAATTAGCCAGGCATGGGCCGGGCGTGGTGGCTCACGCCTGTAATCCCAGCACTTTGGGAGGCTGAGGTGGGCAGATCACGAAGTCAGGAGATCAAGACCATCCTGGCTAACATGGTGAAACCCTGTCTCTACTAAAAACAAAAAAAAAATTAGCCGGACGTGGTGGCAGGCGCCTGTAGTCCCAGGTACTCGGGAGGCTGAGGCAGGAGAATGGCATGAACCCGGGAGGTGGAGGTTGCAGTGAGCCAAGATCGCGCCACTGCACTCCAGCCTGGGCGACAGAGCGAGACTCTGTCAGAAAAAAAAAAAAAAAATTAGCCAGGCATGCTGGTGTACCTGTAATCACAGCTACTCGGCGGCTTGAGGCAGCAGAATCCCTGGAACCCGGGAGGCGGAGTTTGCAGTCAGCTGAGATTGCATCTCTGCACTCTAGCCTGGGCAACAGAGCGAGACTCCGTCTCAAAAAAACAAAACAAAACAAAAAAGATATTTCAGGGAAACGGCCCACCTCAGAAGCATCATGCAGAAATTCCTCCCATTCATCCAGGTCAACCCAAAACAGCTGAAAACCTTCTTCTGCATTTTCACGTGAAGAGATGCAGAGGGTCCGAGAGGATTTCACAGAGTTCACAGAAACTAGCTCCTCAAGAGGCATCACGTCACCCAAGAGTAGACAAGCAGGATGATGCACGCGGATCTTCTAGATGCTTCCAGATCTTCCAGATGCTCCCAGAAGAGCTAGAGCAGAGGCAATGAGGCTGAATGTCCGAGGAATGTGCTGTGGACTCTTCTCATTTTTTTATTTTTGTTTTTTTGTTTTTGTTGTTGTTTTCTGTTTTTTGTTTTTGTTGTTGTTGTGTTTTTTGTTTTTTGTTTGTTTTTGTTTGTTTGTTTTTGAGACAGAGTCTTGCCCTGTTGCCAGACTGGAGTGCAGTGGCATGATCTCGGCTCACTGCAACCTCGGCCTCCCAGGTTCAAGCGATTCTCCCGCCTCAGCCTCCCGAGTAACTGGGATTACAGGTGCACGCCACCACGCCCAGCTAATTTTCATATTTTTAGTAGAAACGGGGTTTCACCATGTTGGCCAGGCTGGTCTCGAACTCCTGACCTCGTGATCCACCTGCCTTGGCCTCCCCAAGTGCTGGGATTACAGGCATGAGCCTGTTTGTTTGTTTGTTTGTTTGTTTTGAGACGGAGTCTCGCTCTGTCGCCCAGGCTGGAGTGCAGTGGCCAGATCTCGGCTCACTACAAGCTCCGCCCCTCCAGGTTAATGTATTTTTAGTAGAGACGGGGTTTCATCATGTTGGCCAGGCTAGTCTCGAACTCCTGACCTCATGATGCACCCGCCTCGGCCTCCCCAAGTGCTGGGATTACAGGCCTGAGCCACCGCACCCAGCCTTTCCTGTTTATTTACTTTTTTTTTTAATGTATTTATGTTTTTTGAGACAGAGTCTCTCTCTGTTGCCCAGGCTGGAGTGCAGTGGTGCGATCTCGGCTCACTGCAAGTTCCGCCCCTCCAGGTTTAAGCAATTCTCTGCCTCAGCCTCCGGAGTAGCTGGGATTACAGGCGTGTGCCACCACGCCCAGCTAATTTTTTGTATTTTTGGTAGACATGGGGTTTCACCATCTTGGCCAGGCTGGTCTCGAACTCCTGACCTCGTGATCCACCTGCCTCGGCCTCCCCAAGTGCTGGGATTACAGGCGTGAGCCACCGTGCCCAGCCCCAGACCTTATTTTAAAGTGCTCACCTGATTAGGTCGGGCCTACCTAGAATACACTCCTGTTTGATTATCTTGAAGTCTGTTGACTAGAGAGCTTATTGCATCTGGAAAGTTCCGGCACCTTTGCTGCAGCATCATGAGACTGATATCTCAGAATCTTTTTATTTGCCTTTCATGCTCAATTCATGGAAATGATACAGACTGGGTACACAACAACAAAGACTCATGGCTACCTCCCCATGACAAAGGATTACGGCTGCAGATATCTGAAAACTTTGTTTTTTTATTTCTGGGGTACATTCAGGAGAGGGATGTTTTGCTCCAAAATGCTTTAGGAGGCCAAGCATTTTCCTTAAAGGTTTTCCAGATTATTATAACCATCCTTTGGTGCTTGCTGGTTCTGAAGAAGTGAATATCTCCTTCTGAATTTGCTTTGTAAATACCTTCAGGGAACTAGCTGAGTGGCAAAATGGTTTCCGAATTTAACAGCTCCCCGGGGAAACACACACCAATGGTATGTAAAGCAGCAGCAGCGAGAAGAATTTTAAAGAGAACCCCAAACGCTTTCGTGTCCCTAAGAAGAAGAAGAATGTACATGCAGGCAGCAAAGGGGTGTGTCTCACTGAGAAGCCTGCTTGGGTTCACAGAATGGTCCCCGTCCTGGGGACCCTGGTGTGTTTGTTTTCTCCTTGGTCAAGTAGAGACTCATAATCATATTAATATTAGCCTTTATGGACATCATGGCTCACACAATGCAAACGCCCCCCAAATACCCACAAGCCCTCTTCCTTCCCCTCCCCTCCCTTCCCCTCCCTTCCCCTCCCCTCCCTTCCCCTCCCTTCCCTTCCCCTCTCCTCCCTTCCCTTCCCTTCCCCTCTCCTCAGCTCCCTTCCCCTCCCCTCTCCTCCCCCCTTCCCCTCCCCTCTCCTCCCCCCTTCCCCTCCCCTCTCCTCCCCCCTTCCCCTGCCCTCTCCTCCCCCCTTCCCCTGCCCTCTCCTCCCCCCCTTCCCCTCCCCTCTCCTCCCTTCCCTTCCCCTCCTCTTCCATTCCCTTCTTTCCTCCCATCCCCTCCTCCCTTCCCCTCCCTTCCCTTCCCCTCCCTTCCCCTCCCTTCCCCTCCCCTCCCTTCTCCTCCCCTCTCCTCCCTTCCCTTCCCCTCCCCCTCCCATCCCCCCTCCCCTCCCCCCTCCCCTTTCCTCTGCTCCCTTCCCCTCTCCTCTCCTCCCCCTTCCCCTCCTCTTCCCTTCCCTTCTTTCCTCCCCTCCCCTCCTCCCCTCCCCTCCTCCCCTCCCCTCCCCTCCTCCCCTCCCCTCCCTTCCCATCCCCTCCCTTCCCTTCCCCTTCCCTCCCCTCCTTTCCCCTCTCCTCCCCTCCCCTCCTTTCCCTTCCCCTCCCCTCCTCTCCCTTCCCCTCCCCTCTTCTCCCTTCCCCTCCCCTCCTCTCCCTTCCCCTCCCTTCCCCTCCCTTCCCTTCCCCTCCCTTCCCCTCCCTTCCCTTCCCCTCCCTTCCCCTCCCCTCCCCTCCCTTCCCCTCCCCTCCCCTCCCTTCCCCTCCCCTCCCCCCTCCCCTTTCCTCTGCTCCCTTCCCCTCCCCTCTCCTCCCCCTTCCCCTCCCCTTCCCTTCTTTCCTCCCATCCCCTCCTCCCCTCCCCTCCCTTCCCCTCCCCTCCCTTCCCCTCCCCTCCTTTCCCCTCTCCTACCCTCCCCTCCTTTCCCTTCCCCTCCCCTCCTCTCCCCTCCTTTCCCCTCTCCTACCCTCCCCTCCTTTCCCTTCCCCTCCCCTCCTCTCCCTTCCCCTCCCCTCCTCTCCCTTCCACTCCCTTCCCCTCCATTCCCCTCCATTCCCCTCCATTCCCCTCCCTTCCCCTTCTTTTGAGATGGAGTCTTCCTCTTGTCATCCAGGCTGGAGTGCAATGGCGCAATCTTGGCTCACTGCGACCTCCACCTCCCGGGTTCAAGCAATTCTCCTGCCTCAGCCTCCCGAATAGCTGGGATTACAGGTGTGCACCACCACGCCCAGCTAAGTTTTGTATTTTTAGTAAAGACAGGGTTTCACCATGTTGGCCACACTGGTCTCAAACTCCTGAGCTCAGGTGATCCACCCGCCTCGGCTTCCCAGAGTGCTGGGATTACAGGCATGAGCCACCGTACCCGGCCTAAACCGCAGACTTTTATGTCTCACGGTTCTGGAGGCTGAGAGTCCAAGATGAATGAGTGGGAGGTTCAGTGTCTGGTGAGGACCCGCTTGCCAGTTCACAGATGGTTCCTTCTGGCTGTGTCCTCACATGGTGGAAGGGGCGAGAGAGCTCTCTGGGGCCTGTCTTCTAAGAGCACAAATCCCACTCGTGACCTAACCACCTCCTAAAAGCACCACCTCTAATACTCTTGCAGTGGGAACTGAGTTTGAACTTGAGTTTTGGAAGGACAGAAACATGGAAGGCATAGCAACCCTCTCACACAGCCCGGCCCCTCTGAAGCCCGCCTGGGTTCACAGAATGGTCCATCTTCCTCAGGCCCCTGGTGTGTTCGCTTTCTCCTTTGTTGATAGCTGATGTTGAGCAATGCAAGATTTCTATTCTGATTATCTGACCCTGGATATCCAGTTTGGGGACTTGTGACATATTTGGGACGTCAGAAGCACGTACCTCTCACATAGGGCATGACATACTTAATAAACAATAAATTATAATAAATAAAAAATGAATAATGCATTATAAATTATCATTACTTATTTATTTATTTATCGGAGACAGAGTCTCGCTCTGTTGCCCAGGATGGAGCGCAGTGGCGCCATCTTGGCTCACTGCAACCTCTGCCTCCCGGGTTCAAGTGATTCTCGGGCCTGCCTCAGCCTCCTAAGTAGCTGGGACTACAAGCACCCACCTCCACGCCTGGCTAGTTTTTTGTCTTTTTAGTAGAGACGGGGTTTCACCATGCTGGCCAGGCTGGTCTTTTTTTTTTTTTTTTTTGACATGGAGTCTCACTCTGTCAACCAGGCTGGAGTGCAGTGGCGCGATCTCGGCTCACTGCAAGCCCCACCTCCCAGGTTCACGCCATTCTCCTGTCACAGCCTCCCGAGTAGCTGGGACTACAGGTGCCCACCACCACGCCCGGCTAATTATTTTTTGTATTTTTAGTAAAGACGGGGTTTCACCGTGTTAGCCAGGATGGTCTCGATCTCCTGACCTCATCATCCGCACATCTCGGCCTCCCAAAGTGCTGGGATTACAGGCATGAGCCACCGGCCCCGGCCCCAGGCTGGTCTTGAACTCCTGACCTTGTGATCTGCCCGCCTTGGCCCTCCAAA
The DNA here is from genome assembly GCF_029281585.2 of Gorilla gorilla gorilla. Classification (NCBI taxonomy): domain Eukaryota; kingdom Metazoa; phylum Chordata; class Mammalia; order Primates; family Hominidae; genus Gorilla; species Gorilla gorilla. The sequence goes on from NC_073248.2 coordinate 8,317,556, forward strand.
GTGCTGGGATTACAGACGTGAGCCACCGCACCTGGCCTCATTTATTATTTTGTAATCACATTATAAATTGTCATTTATTATTTCATAATTACATTATAAATGATCATTTCAGAATTACATTATATATTTTCATTTATTTCATAATTACACTATAGATTATCATTTATTATTCCACAATTACATTATAAATTATGGTTATATTATACAATAGCATTTGCTTCATAATTAGATTAGATTATCATTTATTTTTAAATTACATTATATTTATTTCATAATTACATTATAAATTATCTTATAATTAGAAATGATCATTTATTTCATAATTGCAATATAAATTATTATAATTTCATAATACCATTGTAAGTTATCATTTATTATTTCATAATTACATTATGTACTGGTATGCATTAATAATTATTACTATACAATTAATAATTATTAACCATTCAATTAATAGTTAATTAACTAGCAATGTATATGTAATTCTATAATTACGTCATAGAATATGATATCTAATTTATACATAAATTATATTATTCAAGTATATTACCCATAATTTGCAAGTATAGTATAGAATCCCGTTATAGGATCCTATTATATTTTAGAATTTTATTACATATATTTGACTCTACAGTTGGAATTTAGACCCCACACCGGCCGCCCTCCTGTTTGGCTTAAGGGCTATGATCACAGACCCTGGCCCAAGTACCTCCTCTGGTTACCCGCAGGCAGGTGGCAACATGGGGGCGGGGCGCACTCGCGCGCGCGCAGTGCAAAAGGCCGGGCTCCCGGAAGTCCCTCCTCCCAGGGGCGGAGCCAGGGCAAGAAGGAGAAACCGGGTGCTGCCGCGCGGCCTCTTCCGCGAGCCCGCGCGCCGGAAGTGGAAATGCGTCATAGAGGGCGGGCGGCGACGGCGGTGGCGGCGTCGGAGGCGCCTCCGGGGGACGGTGGCGGCGCCCGGCGGTGAGGCCGCGCCTGTCCGGGGATCGTCGGGGGACGGCGGGAGCTTGGGCCAGCGGCGGCGGCGGCCTGGGACGCAGGCGGAGCCCCGCGCAGGTGAGTGCAGCCCCCGTGCCTCCCAGGCCTGGCTGCAGCCGGCGAACGCTTCGCTCCTAGGGCCGGGCCGGGGGGCCGGGGCTTGGGAGGCGGCGCCTAGGGGTCTCGGAGGTGACGGGGCTGGGGTTGGGGTGCGTGGGGTGCCACCGGGGGGCTGGGAGCGCCTGGGGCTGTACGGGGGAATCGGGGGCTGGGGAGGTCTGCGGTCGGGGTCCGGGGGTCCCTGGAAGTAGGGGTAGGGGCTGGAGCGGTTCCTGGGACTGCACCGAAGGAGCTGAGGCCTGGAGCGGTGTCGGAGGGCTGGGAGCTCGGGGGATCGGATGGGCGGGAGACTAGGAGGCCTGGGACTAGGGGACGTGGCGCTGCGGTCGCTCCTAGGTCTACAGTGGGAAGCAAGGGGCTGTCCGGGGTTTTCGGAGGCTGGGGCAGTGCTGTGTAGGTTGGGGTACTGGGGCGCATCCAGGAGGGTGGTGGGGGGCGGGGAACTGAGGACCTGAGGGTACCGAGTGGCCAAGGGCCTGAGAATGTGTGGGGCCCTGCCAGGGGTGCCAGCGGCAGCCTGAGGCTATGCTGGGGGGCTGCGGTGGGTGGGAATACCAGGGGCCATGCCGCGTACTGGGGATTGGGCAGCCAGGTGTACCGGGGTGGTCGGAGGGCGCTGGAGGCCAGAGTGGGGAGGGTTCCTCGGTGGTGAAGTTGCTGGGGCCGCTTGGGTTCTGGGGGAGGGTTCACTGGTCTCTGTCCAGGCTGGAGCCCCTCCCTGGTGCCCCACTGACCTTTTCTGGTAGCTTCTCCACCCTCCCTCCCTCCTTTCGCACCTCCCACCTCCGGCTTGGGCGAGGAGGCCGTCTCCTGGGCCTGGCAGGAAGCCTCCAGGTTGATGGGGTGGGTGGCCGGGCCAGAGGCGGTCACCTGAGATGTTTGGGTTTCTGTGAGTGAAGCTTCCTCTACTTGGACTTGGCCGTCAGGAAGTGGCTGCCCGGTCAGCTCAGCAGGGAAGAGGTGGGTTAAAGAAGGTGGGCGGAGAAAGAAGGCGCAGATGGGGGACTCCGGCCCCTAACTTGTGGAAAGTTCCTTGCACTTTTTGGCTTTGAGTGGGTTAAAGCTGGGATACGTCTGGCCTTCGTGGAGATTACTAGGGTTCATGGTTCTGGATTGTTTTTGTAGCCCGAGACTTCCTGTTTTATCAGGGCAAGTACAGGGCCGCCGCCCCCTACACAAAACCTTTCCAGATGCCTGCAGCTGTGCTCTCCCTGGCCCCTTCCCTTCCCCAGTGTCTTTCTGCCCCTTCCCGTGGAGCTAGGCGTTTGTGGCGTCCCCGTCCCTACTTGACCTGTGTGAGGGGCCTGGTCGTGCTCAGCTTCCTATTCTGCAGGCCTTGGGAGCTGCTGGCGGCTGGATGTAGGGTGTCGGGCAGTGCTGACCGAGGCTTTGACACTAACCTGTTCTTTATCAGCTCGGCGTTTTCCCCTTTGGTGTACTCTTAATGATTTCAAAAAGTAAAAACCTCCATTGAGATGGCTGTTAACAAGGTGGAAACCAGCCTCTGACACGGCAGAGAGACGCTGCTGTTTCTCCTCTCCGGGTCCAGAAAGTGCCTGCTGGCTTGGCCCCTCCTCATTGGCGGGGGAGGTGGGGGGTGCTGGTGCTGACTGTCTGCGTCTTACGTTTCAGGCCCAAGGTCCCGGAGGCTATGGCAGCGGCTACCATCGTGCACGACACGTCTGAGGCCGTGGAGCTCTGCCCTGCTTACGGCTTGTACCTGAAGCCCATCACCAAGATGACCATCAGCGTGGCGCTCCCACAGCTGAAGCAGCCGGGGAAGTCCATCTCCAACTGGGAGGTGATGGAGAGGCTGAAGGGCATGGTGCACAACCACCAGTTCTCCACGCTGCGGATTTCCAAGAGCACCATGGACTTCATCCGCTTCGAGGGGGAGGTGGAGAACAAGAGCCTGGTCAAGTCTTTTCTGGCCTGCCTGGACGGCAAGACCATCAAGCTCAGCGGCTTCTCCGACATCCTGAAGGTGCGCGCGGCCGAGTTCAAGATCGACTTCCCCACCCGCCACGACTGGGACTCTTTCTTCCGTGACGCCAAGGACATGAACGAGACCCTGCCGGGGGAGCGGCCGGACACCATCCACCTGGAGGGGCTGCCCTGCAAGTGGTTCGCCCTGAAGGAGTCGGGCTCCGAGAAGCCCAGCGAGGACGTCCTGGTCAAGGTGTTTGAGAAGTTCGGGGAGATCCGGAATGTGGACATCCCCATGCTGGACCCCTACCGGGAGGAGATGACGGGCCGCAACTTCCACACCTTCAGTTTCGGGGGGCACTTGAACTTCGAGGCCTATGTGCAGTACCGCGAGTACGTGGGCTTCATCCAGGCCATGAGCGCCCTGCGCGGGATGAAACTCATGTACAAGGGCGAGGACGGCAAGGCCGTGGCCTGCAACATCAAGGTGAGTCCTGGGCACCGAGAGCCACGCGCTTCCTCCCTCCGGCGACTTCCTTCCAGCAGGGTCAGCAGAACGCTCCCAGCCACACCCCTGAGACTGTGGGGACCTCTCCTAAGTAAAATGGCAGCAACAGTCCTGTGCCTGTCCGATTTCAGAGGCACAGGCGTGAGGTGGAGTAGGGGTCCCGTGCTGTGGTTTTGGAAATTTGGTATCTTAAGGAAGATGTGGGGGAGACACAGGTCATATAGCAGGTGAGGGGTGGAGCCTCAGGAACTCTGACAGGGATTTGAACCGTGTCAGAACCAAGAGAACCTGGCCTTCCCAGAATGCACCTTGAAACCAGGGCTGAACGTTCCCTTTAGCCTCATGTGCTTTTTTATTGTTTTAATTTTTTAATTTTTATTTTTTTTTTCGAGACAGAGTCTCGATCTGTTTCCTGGGCTGGAGTGCAGTGGTGCCATCTTTGCTCACTGCATCCTCCACCTCCTGGGTTCGAGCGATTCTTCTGCCTCAGCCTTCCGAGTAGCTGGGACTACAGGCGCGTGCCATCACACCTGGCTAATTTTTGTATTTTTAGTAGAAACAGGGTTTTGCCGTGTTGGCCAGGCTGGTTTCGAACTCCTGACCTCATGAACTGCCTGCCTCGCCCTCCCAAAGTGCTGGGATTACAGGCGTGAGCCACTGCGCTCAGCCTAGCCTCATGTGTTTTGACCGTGTTGGCTTCACAGTGACAAATGAGCCAGCCTCCTGGAGGGGGTTTTGTGGCCTTAAGATGTGCCCTGTGGGTGTGGGCAGGCGGCCCCGGGGTGGCCTACTCAGTGACTGTGGCCACAGGGAATGGTGGAGCCGGGTAGCAGAAGGGGAGCTGTGTCTCGCAGCGGTGGCGTGTCACTTGTGTTCAGTAAGTGGCGAGGGCTAGTTGGTGTTCCTTGCTGAGTCGTAACTCCGTGGGATGAGCTAAGTCTTGAGCCACTGATGGTGACTTGAAGGGATTGGTTTGGCTTCTGGGCTCCACTGTCTGGGTCTGCACCAGACGGGAGTGGTGAGCGGGCGCTCAGGTTCTGAGGCCACTCGGCCCTACGGCCCAGGAGAGGGCGCCTGGCCGTGTGTCTGGGGGGTTTTGGGGGAAGGCCATCTGACACTGTTTTTGCTTTTAAAGGTTTCTTTTGATTCGACCAAACACCTGAGTGATGCCTCAATTAAGAAGCGGCAGCTGGAGAGGCAGAAGCTTCAGGAACTGGAGCAGCAAAGAGAAGAACAAAAGCGCAGAGAGAAGGAAGCGGAGGAGAGGCAGCGAGCGGAGGAAAGGTACCTTCTGCGGGAGCGGGCCCTCGGCGCTGGTGTCCGGCACCTGGGAGTGTGCGCAGACCCGTGTGCGTGTGTCTGCATGTATTCCTGTGCGTGTGTGTGTGCATGCATGCTTGTGAGCTTGTGTGTGTACCTGTGTGCATGGATGCACGTGTGCCTGTGAACCGGTGTGTGTACTTTGTATGTACGTATGTGCGCCCGAGTGTGTGCGTATATGTGTGTGAGCTCGTGTGTGTACCTGTGTGCGTGTGTACGCATGTGTGCCCACGTGTGTGTGCCTCTGCATCTGTGCACACGTGCCTGTGTGTGTGCATGCGTGCCTGTGAGCTCGTGTGTGTACCTGTGTGTGTGTACCTGTGTGCGTGTGTACGCATGTGTGCCCACGTGTGTGCCTCTGCATCTGTGTACACGTGCCTGTGTGTGTGCATGCGTGCCTGTGAGCTCGTGTGTACCTGTGTGCATGTGTGTACCTGTGTGTGTATGTACGCATGTGTGCCCACGTGTGTGTGCCTCTGCGTCTGTGCACACGTGCCTTTGTGTGTGCATGCGTGCCTGTGAGCTCGTGTGTGTACCTGTGTGCGTGTGTACGCATGTGTGCCCACGTGTATGTGCCTCTGCATTTGTGCACACGTGCCTCTGTGTGCCTGTGAGCTCGTGTACCTGTGTACGTATGTACGCATGTGTGCCCACGTGTGCCTCTGCGTCTGTGCACACGTGCCTGTGTGTGTGCATGTGTGCCTGTGAGCTCGTGTGTACCTGTGTGCATGTGTGTACCTGTGTGCGTGTGTGCGCATGTGTGCCCATGTGTGCCTCTGCATCTGTGCGCACGTGCCTGTGTGTGCGTGCATGTGTGTGAGCTCGTGTGTGTACCTGTGTGTGTATGTGCATGTGTGCCCGTGTGCCTCTGCATCTGTGCGCACGTGCCTGTGTGTGTGTGTGCATGCGTGTCTGAGCTTATGTGTGTACCTGTGTGTGTATGTGCATGTGTGCCCACGTGTGTGTGCCTCTGCATGTGTGCACATAGCACACATGTGCCTGTGTGCATGCGTGTGTGCCTGTGAACCCGTGTGTGTACTTGTGTGTGCACGTATGGGTGTGTGTGCAGGCCTGTGGGTGCTCAGCTGTGCACGTGAGGACCTGCGTGAGTGGCTGTTTGAGACGCAGCAGAATATGCATGTTTCTCTTTTTCTTGTCACACGTCGTGGTCTGACACGATCTCTGCCGGCTCCCAGGACCGCACCTTGCCTGAAGAGCCACCTCTTCTCCCTCCACATGCTGTTCACACATCCTGCTGAAACAAACAGAATGCCTTGGCTGTTTGCAAGTTTGCGTTTAGGTTGAGGCTACATTTGCAAAATGAAGTAGAGGGTTGATGGTGATGGCCAGATTTAAAAAAAAAAAAAACAAAAAATCAATGATAGGACAAAAACCCAGCTTCAGATAAGAGGCCTTTAAAGCAATTGCCTGGGTCGTTCACTGTGGTTGGGGTACCAGAGACAACCTCAGGTCACTCTTTGTAGCCCCTTTTATCTTCTTAGCATTGCAGGAGGGAACCAACAACTTTCTGTGAATCCCGTGAGGCGGATTCCTCCTCCTCCTCCTCTTCCTCCTCCATCCCTCCCGCTGTGCCTTCCTAGTGAGGTGGATTCGTCCTCTTCCTCCTCCATCCCTCCTGCCGTGTCCTTCTAGTGAGGCGGAATCCTCCTCCTCCTCCTCCATCCCTCCCACCCTCCTAGTGAGGCGGAATCCTCCTCCTCCTCCTCCATCCCTCCCACCCTCCTAGTGAGGCGGAATCCTCCTCCTCCTCCTCCATCCCTCCCACCCTCCTAGTGAGGCGGAATCCTCCTCCTCCTTCTCCATCCCTCCCACCCTCCTAGTGAGGCGGAATCCTCCTCCTCCTTCTCCATCCCTCCCACCCTCCTAGTGAGGCGGAATCCTCCTCCTCCCACCCTCCTAGTGAGGCGGAATCTTCCACTACTCCTCCTCCTTCTCCATCCCTCCCACCCTCCTAGTGAGGCGGAATCCTCCTCCTCCTACTCCTCCTCCTCCTCCATCCCTCCCACCCTCCTAGTGAGGCGGAATCTTCCGCTACTCCTCCTCCTCCTCCATCCCTCCCACCCTCCTAGTGAGGCGGAATCCTCCTCCTCCCACCCTCCTAGTGAGGCGGAATCTTCCACTACTCCTCCTCCTTCTCCATCCCTCCCACCCTCCTAGTGAGGCGGAATCCTCCTCCTCCTACTCCTCCTCCTCCTCCATCCCTCCCACCCTCCTAGTGAGGCGGAATCCTCCTCCTCCTACTCCTCTTCCTCCTCCATCCCTCCCGCCGTGTCCTCTGACGACTTTGGTGCGTCCTGCACGTCTGTTGCACTTCGTGTCGCCGATATCAAGTCTGGGATGTGTTGGACTTGGCTGGGGGGCTCCCGGACAGCCTCTGGTGGGACCGAGTTGGTCCGTTTTGTTTCCATTTCTCACTGCTTTATGTGACGCTGGTGCCAGCGTGTTGATGTGTGTGGCTGGTGATGTTTGCACGAGAGTCCCGGCACTGAACTCCTGGGAGCAGGTCCGTCCTGCCCGTGGTGTTCTTTACGTAGCCCCCGTTGCCTCCCCAGGGGAGAGTCGGGCCGTCAGCCTCTGAATCTGAACCCCGAGGGCTCCTTAGATGAGGCAGGTGCAGTGTGTAAGCGAGTGGCCGTGAATGTGCTTGGGGGGGCCCATGTCAGCCGTCGGGATTCCCAGGACCTAAGGCAGGCAGCACAGAGAGGCAGACGCCCTGGGAGGGAGGGACGTGCTGCTGCGTCGCCGTCCTGGGAGGCGGCCCCTGGGAGGGGCGCTTCGGATGTGGGGTTGAGTCAGGGTCCCCTGTGTCAGCCGCTGTCAGGCCGACCAGGACAGCTGGGGTGGGAGACAGTCCTGGGATGTTACAGGGACTCTTCCAGGCTGCAGACACAGCCCAGGCCTGGCTGAATGTGCCTGTCCACATTCTGGAAGTGTGGAGTGGGACTCAGAGCCTCGGACCTCTCAGTGTTGCAGGAGTGTCCCCGCAACATTTCGGAAAGCAGCTTGCGGGTGCGGAGAAGAAGCTGCATCCTTGATCTTTCCCTGAGGAGAGATGGACGTTGGAGAAGTGGAGTGTGTCTCTGCAGGGAAGGGATCCCGTCTGCCTGGCCAGACCACAGAGGGACTGGGGGAAGCGGGGCCGGGCCATGAGGTTCTCGAGAGCAGGATGGGGTGTCCAGAGCCCCGGGGAGGGGCAGGCCTGTTGTCTGGGGGAGCTGGCCAGGAGGGCTCCACACTCAGGGCCGTACTTGCCCCCGCTGCCCCCCACTGTCCTTCCTCAGAGGCTGAGCATGAGGGGAGGCCCAGGGCAGCCTCCTGCATTTCTTTCTGGTGGGTGGAGATGAGGCGTGTTTGCTTGTTCAGCCCTCACGTGTAACTTTGAGCTTGATGAGAGCTGTCCTCTGAAAGCTGCCCAGCCTCAAGGCGTCGGTGTGAGTCCCGCCTAAGGGCGTGCTGTGTGCTGGGCTGCTCTGAGCCGCCCCCCAAGCTCGTGGGGCGGTGACAGCTCACAGGGCGGTTAAACCTTCAGCACATGAAACTGCCTGAGGACCTGCATGCCCCGCCCGGAGACCGTGTGGATCACTGCCTGGGCGTCGGCACCTGGCCCGGCCCCCTTCTTGGGGTGGCGGAGCGTGGGATGCCTTTTCTCCCGGCCTGCTCCTCCTTGTCCCCGTGTCTCCTCTCGCCTTGGTGTCTGCGTGGGTCTGTGTCACCCCGGCGGGCTTTGTGGCCTCACTAGGCAGTTGGCGGCGCCCACCCGGGCTTCCGAAGTCTTCGCCTCCGTGTCGTGTTCCATAGGAACAGCTGCGACTTGTTCCCATGTCCGGTGTTGGTTGAAATGCATTTGAGAGCTGCGGGGCAGGGGAGGGTGAGCTGGGGAACTCCCTACTGTCTCTTGTGGACTCTCTCTGGGGACCGTGCCCCTCCCCGGCCGCATTCATCCTCACTTCCTGGACACCCGTCTCCACAGGAAAAGTGCAAGGAGCTGAGTGGCGTGGCTGTGGTTGGATTTGTTTAGAGAGAGGTCCCCCCGTGCCAGTGCTGTGTGGTGCCCTCACAGGATTCCTGCACAGCAAGGAGTCACCCAGCGTGGTTCCTGGTGGGCAGAACCGGCCTCCTCCGTGCCGCTGTGCATCCCGGGGCCTTGCTGGGCCTGCTGGGGTTCCTCTTTCACCCGTCCGTCCGTCCGTCCGTCTTTCCCGACTGGGGGCGTGGCTTTTGATGTGGTCGGTCCAGTGGTCGTTTTCTTCGTGGTTTCAGGGTTGGGTCGCACTTAGCAGGACGGTGTGTTGGAAGGTCACGGAGGTCCTCACCCGGCTCACTCCTTCCACCTCTCGGACTGCTTTGAGTCAACCGAGGTCCACTTTGGGATAAAGAGTTAAATGCTTAATCGTTGGACTGTGGCCTGTTCCGCCGTGTGTGAAAAGCCGCTTGTATGGTGTGTGGTGTGTTGGCTGCGGCGCTCTCTGTGACGAGCCCCCGGTGTGTTCCACACAGGAAACAGAAGGAGCTGGAAGAGCTGGAGCGAGAGAGGAAAAGAGAAGAGAAGCTTCGCAAGAGGGAGCAGAAGCAGAGGGACCGTGAGCTGCGCCGGAATCAGAAGAAGCTGGAGAAGCTGCAGGCGGAGGAGCAGAAGCAGCTGCAGGAGAAGATCAAGCTGGAGGAGCGCAAGCTGCTGCTGGCCCAGAGGAACCTGCAGTCCATCCGGCTCATCGCCGAGCTGCTCAGCAGAGCCAAGGTACCCGGGGGCTCCCTCTGCAGCCGCCAGCCGCGCCCGGGCTGCCCTCGGTGCCCTCCCCTGAAATGAGGGCGGCGTCACGGCGCCGTTTCCCCGCCGGCTGCAGCTGTAGCCACAAAACCAGCTTTAATGCCGAGGATGACGGCTCCTGCCCGGGAGGGTGTAGCGCTCGTCTGTCGTTCCCGATGATTTCAGAGCTGTGACCGTTTCCTTTTGCAAAGCTGGTGCATTCAGGTTCCCCGAGCAGGCTGGCAGCCTCCCGGGGTCCAGGGCAGAGGCTCTCTGTTTCCTTTGGGTCGGGGCAGTGGCAGAGAGTTCAGGGGGCCGCTCTCTCTGGCCCGTGCCTCTGTGTGTGGTCAGCTGGCCTGGCTGTGACCTCACCAGTGGCCCAGAGCAGAGGGGCAAGGTGGGCTGGGGGGAGGGCTGAGCACACAGAGGGGGCCTGCCGTGGGCCCGGGTCCCTCCTCCGCAGCGTGAACCTGACAGGTCTCACCAGCGCCGGTACTGACGACCCCCTCAGCACCAAGAGCCTCCCTGCTCCTCCTGCAGGCGCGACTGGTAACTCCCATGAGCCCGGGGCCAGGGCCCACAGACAGACAGACCTCCCCAGGACAGACGTCCCCGGCACGCTCCTTGTCCTCAGGAGGGCTGCGCCCCCCTGGAGTCCAACGCGGGGCGACCCCATAACCTGTTGTCTGATTACAGTTGTGATAAGTCCCCGGGAAGGAGCATGACAAGAGGCTGAGACATGTGGCAGCCCAGTCCTTACCTCATGGTGAATATTGAAGACACTAACCCAGGCTAGGCCAGGCTCGCCCCGCAGCTACGGCGGCGGCATGTGTCTGCGGCGTCATCTCAGCTCCCTGTTGCTGGCGGCCGCTTGTGACCTAACCGCAGGCGCCTGTGTGCAACGTGGTGGGGCTCCCGGCAGGGCCCGGCTCTGCCCAAGAGGCCCGCCCTGGGGCTGCGCCGAGTCGCTTTGCCAAGGGGTTTCCTTCTCACTCAGACGCATGACGGCCCCAGGTGTGGCCGCGGGAGCCGAGGGATGGACGGGCTGGACCTGGCTCGCCGTAGGAGACGCCCCCCACCCCAGGGCTGGAGTCCAGCCAGGCCGCTGATCCTGCATCCCCAGACCATGGGGCCTCCAGACACCTTCCCAGCTCCTGTCCCACGTGTCCGGCCGGGCTCAGGAACCGGGCTCAGCTGCACTTTCCTCTTCCCCGCAGGCTGTGAAGCTACGGGAACAGGAGCAGAAGGAGGAGAAGCTGAGGCTCCAGCAGCAGGAGGAGCGGCGGCGGCTGCAGGAGGCCGAGCTGCGGCGCGTGGAGGAGGAGAAGGAGCGCGCGCTGGGCCTGCAGCGGAAAGAGCGGGAGCTGCGCGAGCGACTGCTGAGCATCCTGCTGAGCAAGAAGCCGGACGACAGCCACGCACACGACGAGCTGGGCGTGGCACACGCCGACCTGCTGCAGCCCGTCTTGGACATCCTGCAGACCGTGTCATCCGGCTGTGTGAGCGCCACCATGCTGCACCCCCTCGGGGGCCAGCCCCCGGCCGGTGCCCCCAAGGAGAGCCCGGCCCACCCAGAGGCCGACGGCGCTCCCAAAAGCGTGAACGGGAGCGTGGCCGAGGAGGCCCCGTGCAAGGAGGGTCAGAGCTCCTGTGGTGTGGCCCCCGAGGATGGCTCTCCAGAGAAGAGGTGCCCGGGCGGCGTCCTCTCCTGCATTCCTGACAACAACCAACAGCCCAAGGGCATCCCTGCCTGCGAGCAGAATGTCTCCAAAAAGGACACCCGGTCGGAACAGGACAAGTGCAACCGGGAGCCCAGCAAGGGCCGGGGCCGCGCCACCGGAGACGGGCTTGATGACCGGCACAAGCGGGAGAGGAGCCGGGCCAGGCGGGCTGGCAGCCGGGAGGACGGGAGGCCACGCAAGGAGCGGCGGCCCCACAAGAAGCACGGCTACAAGGATGACAGCCCCCGCCGGCGCAGCACGAGCCCGGACCACACCCGGTCCCGGAGGTCCCACAGCAAAGACAGGCACCGGAGGGAGCGGAGCCGGGAGCGGAGGGGCAGCGCCAGCAGGAAGCACAGCCGCCACCGCCGCCGAAGCGAGCGGTCGCGCTCCCGGTCCCCGAGCAGGCACCGCAGTACCTGGAACAGGTAATGACGGGCACGGCCTGTCCAGGAAAGACCAGGACCTGCTCGAGCCTCCTGGCCGCTCCTTGGCCACTCTCCGTCCACCCCTGCAAAGCCAAGACCCTTCTGCAGCCAGGAATGTCCAAGGAGCCCGCTGGCAGGAAGGAAGACACCATGCTTTAGAGATCCATCTTTCTCCACTCACCACAGCGTACTTGGCACTTCAGTTTCAAACACGTAGTCCTTTAAAACTTGATCTGATAGCTTTAATGCGGCCGGTCCTCTCTCAGTCAGGAAAATCGCACAGACCGACAGTCGTGAGGATGGCAGAGCTGCTGCATTCCCCCACACGGGGATTTCTGTGTCTGCTTGGCGACCTCCCTGCGTGCACGGCCTAGGAGGTGCACGGGCCACCAGAGTCACACTGGCACTGAAAAGAAAAGAAAGCGTTGCCCTGGTGATTTTTCTCCCACCTCGTTTGTAATTTTAACTGATCAGGAAATGCAGTTTGGGTGGGATGCCGAATCGTCGTGCTGACATTGAGTCACGGATGAGGAAGGTACAAGTCCTTTAAGATCAAAACTCAAACGGGCCGTTCTTTCTAAGGTGTCGGTACGTGGGGAGTGGTACAAAATGGTCTGATGCTCCTTCAAAAACATTCACTTTTTACAACTTCAAGGAATTAAGCATAAAAAAAGATTGGTTAAAAGCTTTGGTTTCTAGTAAAGGTTAGTGTGTGTGGTTTTTTTAAGAAGCTGTTTTGCTAAATTATTTTTACTTGGAATGTTTCAAACAGATTCCAGGCTGCAAACTTGTTTTATAATCATTTGCTTCTCCAAGTGAAGCTCAGAAATACCTAAAAATAGCTGTAACGTTCGCGTTAGGAAAGATGGTGTTTATTCCAGTTTGCATTTTTATGGTGAAATAAAATCCTTTTCCAATGAACTAAAATTTTTCACGCTTACAATTTTTGTGTTTTTGTGTTCCTTGGACTGCATTATTCAGCTGAGGCTAGCCAAGTGTGTGTCAAACCAGTAGAAATCGTTTGCTTTTCCTAGAACTGCTGATTCAACGATGACATATCACACAGCTCTCCCGCAGCTGTACGGTAGTAACCTTCTGAGGAGAATCCTGGCTCTTAAGAGGCATCTGATTTGTTTGCTGAGAACATAAACTTAGCCAAATCCCCAAAACCAATCTTTTTTAAAGCCAAGGAGCTGTTTTTAAAGCAAATTTAAAAGACGGTTGTTCTTTTTTTTTTTTTGAGACGGAGTCTCACTCTGTCACCCAGGCTGGAGTGCAGTGGCGCGATCTCAGCTCACTGCAAGCTCCGCCTCCCGGGTTCACACCATTCTCCTGCCTCGGCCTCCCGAGTAGCTGGGACTGCAGGCACCTGCCACCGTACCCAGCCAATTTTTTTTTATTTTTTAGTAGAGATGGGGTTTCACGGTGTTAGCCAGGATGGTCTCGATCTCCTGACCTCGTGATCCGCCCGCCTTGGCCTCCCAAAGTGTTGGGATTACAGGCGTGAGCCACCACGCCCAGCCAAAGATGGTTCTTTTCCCCGCCTAAAGTAGTGGTCACAGGTAGCGTAGGCACTGCCTGCTTGACCCAGGGTGGAATAGTCTGTTCCTCTGTTTAATTAAAACACAAACGTTCTTGGGGACTGGAGGGCTGGACACGTGCCTGTTGCACCCCCAAGCTCATATCACTAGCAGACAGATGAGCGCTACACACACACCTTTCTCTCAAACGGCTCTGTCTGGCCTGAGACCAACTGACAAGATGCGTCCAGACACAGAGTGTTTGCAAACACGGGCCTCTCAGAAGTCTGCATCTGGCTGGGCGCGGCAATTCAAGCCTGTCATCCCAGCACTTTGGGAGGCCGAGGCGGGCAGATCACGAGATCAGGAGATCGAGACCATCCTGGCTAACACGGTGAAGCCCCATCTCTACTAAAAACACAAATTAGCCAGGCGTGGTGGCAGGCGCCTGTAGTCCCAGCTACTCGGGAGGCTGAGGCAGGAGAATGGCGTGAACCGGGGAGGTGGAGCTTACAGTGAGCTGAGATCGCGCCACTGCACTCCAGCCTGGGCGACAGAGCGAGACTCTTCAAAAAAAAAAAAGCTGTGTATCTGTGTCAGTCTGTCCAGCCCAGCACTGAGCTTTTTGCCTGTTGAGTAGTTATAAGAATGTTGCCAGGGCCGGGCGTGGTGGCTCACACCTGTTATCCCAGCACTTTGGGAGGCTGAGGCAGGTGTATCACCTGAGGTCAGGAGTTCAAGACCAGCCTGGCCAACATGGTGAAACCCCGTCTCTACTAAAAACAAAAAATTAGCCGGGCATGGGGATGGTCACCTGTAATCCCAGCTACTCGGGAGGCTGAGGGAGGAGAATCGCTTGAATCTGGGGGGCAGAGGTTGCAGTGAGCCGAGATTGCGCCACTGCACTCCAGCCTGGGCAACAGGGGGAGACTCCATCTCAAAAAAAAAAAAAAAAAAAAAAAAAACAACGTTGCTAGGACCGGGTGTTGCTCTGGGCGCCTGGGATATGGTGCTGGAAAAGACAGCACTCCCTGCAACACTGAGGAATGTGTAGATACAGGGATGAGAAGTCCCAGTGATAGCTTCTCGAGCGAGCTGTGTGCGCAAGACAGAAGGGTGGACGTGGTGTGTCTGAGGTCAAGAAGTGCATGTGGCCGGGGGAAGGAGTAGGCAGAAGAGAAGCAGGAAAGGTGGACATGGAGCTGATCGCACTCATGAGGCTGACCCACTCCAGACTTTTGGGACGAGAAGCAAGAGGGCTGTAAGCTGGGAGTGTGATGAGTGTGGCGGCCTGAAGTGCTGGTGGACTGGGCTAGGGGTTGATGGGAGAGAAGGTGGCAGAAATTGAATGCGTGTTGCCTTGTGATATGTTAGATGTGGGCAGTCTAGGAAAGCTAGAGAGCACCACCCCCAGGCCTATAGAATTGGGTATCTATGGAAGAGATTTAGGAATCTGAACTCCTTTTCTCTGTTTTCTCTTTTCTCTATTGCTCGTGCTCTCTCTCTCTCTCCTTCCTTCCTTCCCTCCCTTCCTTCCTTCTCTCTCTCCCTCTCCCCTTCCTTCCTCCCTCCTTCCCTTCCTTCCTTGCCTGCCTTCTTTCCTTCCATCCTTTCTTTCTCTTTCCTCCCTTTCCTTCCTCTCCTTCCTTCCCTCCCTCCCTTTCTTTTCCTTTTCTTTCCTTTTCTCTTTTTTCCTTTCCTTCCTTCCCTCTTTCCTATTTCTTTCTCTTTTTTTATTTTTTGAGACAAATTCAAAAATTCTAAAATTTTTGAATTTTTAAGTAGAGGCAGTGTTTCTTCATGTTGGCCAGGCTGGTCTTGAACTCCTGACCTCAGGAGATCCACCAGCCTCGGCCTCTCAAAGTGCTGGGGTTACAGGCGTGAGCCACCGCGCCCGGCTAAAATTTCTCTTCTTTGCTGTAGGGGTCAGTAGCAGTAAGTAGCGGCTGATAGGTGAGAATGGAGATTAATTGAAGCAACGCTGTTACTGATCAGATTTTGTCTTTACACTTGAGCCTGGAAGGAAGAAATGGAAGCATTCAACCCGAGGAATGTTGCCCCACAGATTTCTGGGGGGAGCATAGGAGATTGGTGTGTGCGTGCCCTGCCCTCCTCCCTCTCTCAACCCCTCTCAGTCTCCCCTGTTTCTCCCTGCTGTCTCTTCTCTCTCCCAGCTTCCCCTCTGCTTGTCTTCTCTCCCAATCTCTGTTTTTGTCTCTGTCTCTCCTCCTCTCTTTTTTTTTTTTTTTTTTTTTTGAGATGGAATCTCACTGTTGCCCAGGCTGGAGTGCAGTGGCGCGATCTCGGCTCAGTGCAACCTCCGCCTCCTGGGTTCAAGCAATTCTCTGCCTCAGCCTCCCAAGTAGCTGGGATTACAGGCAGCTGCTGCCATGCCCGGCTAATTTTTTGTATTTTTGGTAGAGACGAGGTTTCACCATCTTGGCCAGGCTGGTCTTGAACTCCTGACCTCATGATCCACCTGTCTTGGCCTCCCAAAATGCTGGGATTATAGGCGTGAGCCATCGCTCCCGGCCTGTCCCTCCTCCTCTCTTAATCCTTCCTTCTCTCCTCTCACCCAGCTTCCCCTCTGCTTGCCCTCTCTCCCTATCTCTATTTTAGTCTCTCTTTGTCTCTCTCGGTCTTGTGATTTAGGGCACTTTGTGTTCAGTCCCTTTCTAGTGATTGGGATTATTATCCACTTAAAATATCCACAATAGGCCGGGTGCAGTGGCTCACCCCTGTAATCCCAGCACGTCGGGAGGTCGAGGCTGGTGGATCTCCTGAGGCCAGGAGTTCAAGACCAGCCTGACCAACATGGAGAAACCCTGTCTCTACTAAAAATACAAAAATTAGCCAGGCGTGTTGTCACATGCCTATAGTCGCAGCTACTCAGCAGGCTGAGGCAGGAGAATTACTTGAACCTGGGGGGCGGAGATTGCGGTGAGCTGAGATTGCACCATTGCACTCCAGCCTGGGCGACAAGAGTGAAACTCTGTCTCACAAAAAATAAAAAATAAAATCCACAAGGAATTTCAATTCCACGTGGCAGAACAGAAAACGAATGGATTTATTCCAAAATACGAGTGAGAAAGTGTGATTCTCTCATTCATACCCTTTTATGACACTTAGTTCTGAACTGATTTGCCTCACGTGTTCAGTTGCGATCTCAGGATCTCTTTTAGCCAAAAAAATCAAACTTCCCTGTTGAGTATGGCCTGTGTCACGGTGACCATCCTGGGCCTCCTTCCGTTTTTTTGTTTTTTTTTTCAAGACAGTCTCGCTCCGTCGCCCAGGCTGGAGTGCAGTGGCACAATCTCGGCACAATCTCGGCTCTCCGCAACCTCCGCCTCCCGGGTTCAAGTGATTCTCCTGCCTCAGCCTCCCAAGTAGCTGGGATTACAGGTATCTGCCACCACACCTGGCTTTTTTTTTTTTTTTTTTTAATTTTTAGTAGAGATGGGGTTTCACCAGGTTGACCAGGCTGGTCTCGAGCTCCTGACCTCAGGTGATCCACCTGCCTCCCAAAGTGCTGGGAATATAGGCATCAACCACTGCACCCAGCCTCACCAGGTAAACTTTCAAGTTCGAAAGTGCAGCTTGGAATTCCAGAGGGAAGGAGGATGGGGATACGGGTACGTGTGAAAAAAGCAGCGCTGTGTCTACGATTCCACTCTCTGTGCTCACGTGAACACATTAGTCAGCTCCCACTCAGAAGTGAGAACACGCTGCGTTTGACTTTCTGTGTCTCTGTGATTTCAATTAAATAACGGCCTCCAGGGTAACAAAACCGCACTTCTATGCCCTAAATCTATAATAATATATCAAGGTAAAAAAAAAATATATGGGCCAGGTGCAGTGGCTCACGCCTGTAATCCCAGCACTTTGGGAGGCCGAGGCGGGCAGGTCACGAGGTCAGGAGATCAAGACCATCCTTGCTAACACGGTGAAACCCCGTCTCTACTAAAAATACAAAAAAAATTAGCTGGGCGTGGTGGCGGGCACCTGTGGTCCCAGCTACTCGGGAGGCTGAGGCAGGAGAATGGTGTGAACCCAGGAGGCGGAGCTTGTAGTGAGTGGCAGTTGCACCACTGCACTTCAGCCTGGGCGACAGAGTGAGACTCCGTCTCAAAAAAAGTTAAAAACTTTAAAAAGAGTATAGAAAAACATGCATGCATGGGGTGTATAGGAGAGGTCGCAGCCCTCAGCCGTAGCCATGGATGTCCAGGTGGTGATGTGTTGCCCTGGCCCGCCCCGCAGGCCTCCGGCATCTCCAACAGCGGCTTCCCAGGGGATGCTGAAGCTGCGGCCGGACCGGCCAGCTCGGGCAGGGGTGAGCGGAGCTGCATCACCCAGGCGAACCGTCTGGGACCTCCTCCCAAGCCTCCCTCCTGGGCACCCGCCCCTCCTCACTAGCTCATCCTCCTTCCCACCTGGTGGAGGACACGCACACCCTCCTGGTGGTGTCCTCAAGCCCCGTCCACCCGCCCAGGAGCTGGGGCATCCTGTGTTTCCCGCCTTGCTCTCCTGCACAGCCTGACTCAGAGCGGGAGCTCGACCCCCTACCCTCCCCGCTGTACGCTGCCCCAGCAAACCTCCCGAGTTTGCACCCGGCCGCTGGATCGGCCTGCACAGGGGCTGCCGCCTCCGTCCCAGATGGCAGGGGCTTTTCCCTGCACCCCACCTCACTCAGCTCATGCCTCTTCTCCTGGTGAAAAACTTTTCCCATCACTCCGTCCCGTCCCCTCTCTGCAGCAAATGACTCTTGTCCAGGCTGCCAGAGACCACCAAGGCACTCAGTCCGGAAGCCCATCTGTGCCAGGGTCATTGGGAGGTAAAGGCAACAGGCTTTACCTCTCCAGGCCACCCCTGCGCCTACTCCAGCTAAGACTCCAGGCCACCCCTGCCCCTACTCCAGCCAAGCCTCCAGGTCACCCCTGTCCCTACTCCAGGGGCTGAGCGTGGTGCTTCACACCTGAAATCCCAGCACTTTGGGACTCCGAGTTGGGCGGATCACGAAGTCAGGAGATCGAGACCATCCTGGCTAACACGGTGAAATGCCGTCTCTACTAAAAATACAAAAACAAAATTAGCCGAGTGTGGTGGCAGGTGCCTGTAGTCCCAGCTACTGGGGAGGCTGAGGCAGGAGAATGGCGTGAACCCAGGAGGCGGAGCTTGCAGTGAGCCAAGATCACGCCACTGCACTCCAGCCTGGGTGACAGAGTGAGACTCCGTCTCAAAAAAAAAAAAAAAAAAAAAAGCAACAGTATGTTCCCCTGGGAGAACAGAGGGGGCGGCTGTTTACAGTTGCCCCAGGGCAGGACCTGCACACTGGACCATCCAGGGCCAGTCACCCCACAGGCATCTCAGACTCCACACATCCCCGCCAAACCCCAGCCCCGGGTCTTCTGCATTCTGGGGACATGGGGACACCACGCTGGCCGGGAGGGTCCCAGGCTCTTCTCAATCTCTCTCGGGCCCCTCCTCTCCTGCTGCCGCTGCCCCGGTGAGACTCCGAGGCCTGTAGGAAGCTTCAGGTGCCTGAGCCTCCAGTACAGCCCTTCCCCTACTCCAGCCAAGCCTCCAGGCCACCCCTGTCCCTACTGCAGCCAAATCTCCAGGCCGCCCCTGTCCTCTACTCCAGCCAAGCCTCCAGGCCACCCCTGTCCTCTACTCCAGCCAAGCCTCCAGGCTGCCCCTGTCTCCTACTCCAGCCAAAGCTCCAGGCCGCCCCTGCCCCTGCTCCAGCCAAAGCTCCAGGCCACCCCTGTCCCCTACTCCACCCAAGCCTCCAGGAGGCCCTGTCACCTACTCCAGCCAAGCCTCCAGGCCAGTCCTTCCTTTACTCCAGCCAAGCCTCCAGGCCACCCCTGTCCCTACTGCAGCCAAACCTCCAGGCCGCACTGTCCCCTACTCAAACCAAACCTCCAGGCCGCCGCTGTCCCCTACTCAAACCAAGCCTCCAGGCCGCCCCTGTCCTCTACTCCAGCCAAGCCTCCAGGCCGCCCCTGTCCTCTACTCCAGCCAAGCTTCCAGGCCGCCCCTGTCCTCTACTCCAGCCAAGCTTCCAGGCCGCCCCTGCCCGTCCTCCAGCCAAGCCTCCAGGCTGCCCCTGTCTTCTACTCCAGCCAAGCGTCCAGGTCGCCCCCGTTCCTACTCCAGCCAAACCTCCAGGCCACTCCTGCCCCTATAGCAGGACTAGCCGCGGATAAAACCCCTCAGACACCAGGTTAAGGAAGGTTTTGGCTTTATTCGGCCGGAAGCGTTGGCGGACTCGCGTCTCGAGAACCGTGCTCTCGGAAGACAGAGTTCCTGGCCCTTTGAAAGGCTTACAACTCTAAGGGGTTCCACGTGAAAGGGTTCTGATAGATTGAGAGCACATGTGGTTAGAGTCGGGGGTTAATGTTTTAACCTCAGGCCTGGTCAGGGGTGCCGGCTGGTCTTGCCACTGACTTGGTTCCTGTTGTTTTTTAACTTTTACTTCCTCCTTCTCTTCAGAGACAGGAGACAGTAAAATAAATGGCCTCTCTCCCCACCCCGACTCCAGCCAGGCCTCCAGGCCACCCCTGACCCTACTCCAGCCAAACCTTCGGGGCGTCCCACTCACCCAAGTTATACAAAAGCTCCTGGGCTTTCCGGCCAACTCTGTGTCCCAAACATCCCATCCCCAAAATTGCAGCTTCTGACTGTGTCCAGACCATGCACGCCTCTCCTGAAACCGTCCTGCCAGACCCTGTCTCAAGGGGGTGAGGGGGTCCGTGTAATGTCCCTGAGGGCTTTTAAAGCCACCCTGTCTCCTGTCCATCGGCCCCCTCCCGTCCTCTCCCTCTGTGTTTCCAGATGCTCCACCCATGCAGGGTTGTTGTCTCTTCTTCGAACAGCCTGGACGCACTGCCGCTACCCCACGGCCTCCGCACCTGCTGTTCCCTCTGGCAGAGACGGTCTTTCCTGGGAGCACCCACCCGGTCCCTCCTGCCTCGGATTTCAAAGAGTTCCAAAACCACCTTCACCCCAAAATGCAGCTCTCCCTCCCCTCCCCTTCTGTCCACACCCCCAAATCACCTTCTAACATCTTCATCTTTTTTTTTTTCTTTGTTTTGAGACGGAGTCTCCTTCTGTCGCCCAGGCTGGAGTGCAGCGGCGCGATCTCGGCTCGCTGCAACCGCCATCTCCCGGGTTCAAGCGATTCTCCTGCCTCAGCCTCCCAAGTTGCCAGGATTACAGGCATGCACTGCCACGCCCAGCTAATTTTTTGTATTTGTAGAAGAGATGGGGTTTCACCATGTTGGCAGGCTGGTCTCAAACTGCTGACCTCAAATGATGCACCTGTCTTCGCCTCCCAAACTGCTCGGATGACACGTGAGCCACCGCACCTGGCCAAGATCTGATGGTTTCATAAATGGGAGGTCCCCTGCTGCACACGCCCTCTGGCCTGTCACCAGGTAAGACATGCCTTTGCGTCTCCTTGACTTTCCTGCCATGAGTGTGAGGCCTCCCCGACCACATGGAGAACTGTGAGTCCATTAAACATTTTTTTCTTTATAAATTACCCAGTCTCAGGTATGTATTTATCAGCAGCATGAAAATGGACTAATACAATATGCTTGTCAACCACGTCTGTGTCTTCTTTTTGAGAAGTGTCTGTTGGCTGGGTGCGGTGGCTCACGCCTGTCATCCCAGCACTTTGGGAGGCTAAGGCAGGCGGATCACCTGAGGTGAGGAGTTCGAGACCAGCCTGACCAACATAGTGAAACCCCATCTCTACTAAAAATACAAAAATTAGCTGGGGGTGGTGGCAGGTGCCTGTAATCCCAGCTACTCAGGAGGCTGAGGCAGGAGAATCGCTTGAACCCAGGAGGCGGAGGTTACAGTGAGCCGAGACCACACCACTGCACTCCAGCCTGGTGACAAAGCGAGACTCTGTCTCAAAAGGAAAAAGAAAAAAAAAGAAAAAGAAAAGTGTCCGTTCGTGTCCTTTGTAAGACTCCACTCTCTAGTAACCGTGTTCCTGCCCTTCTCAATTCCTAAGGTAATCGCCTTAACTCAGATC
Source organism: Gorilla gorilla gorilla (assembly GCF_029281585.2). NCBI lineage: Eukaryota > Metazoa > Chordata > Mammalia > Primates > Hominidae > Gorilla > Gorilla gorilla. Next base: position 8,338,892 of record NC_073248.2, read on the forward strand.
CCTGAGAAATCCCCACAGCAGGCAGAGATTTGGTCTCCTGACAGTAGCTTTGGGATTCCATTAAGCAAATATGATTGGGGGCCAGCCCCTTCTGTCTCCAGGTAAGGTGTCCCCAAGGACCCTTCATCGCTCTGAACTTCAAGGATTTCTTTTTCTTTCTTTCTTTCTTTTTCTTTTTCTTTCTTTCTTTCTTTCTTTTTCTTTCTTTCTTTCTTTTTCTTTCTTCCTTCCTTCCTCCCTCCCTCCCTTCCTTCTTTCTGTCTTTCTTTCTGTATCTGTCTCTCTCTCTCTTTCCTTTCTTTCTTTCCTTTCTTTCTATTTCTGTCTCTCTTCTTTCTTTTCTCTTCTTTCTTTCTTTCTTTCTTTCTTTCTCTCTCTCTCCTCTCCTCTTTCTCTCTCTCTGTTTCTCTCTTTCTTTCTTTCTTTTTGATACAGACCTCACTATGTTGCCCAGGCTGGAGTGCAATGGCCCAATCTCAGCTCACTGCAATCTTTCCCTTCCAGGTTCAAGTGATTCTTCTGCCTCAGCCTCCCAAGTTGCTGGGATTACAGGCACCTGCCACCATGCCCGGCTAATTTTTGTATTTTTAGTAGAGACGGGGTTTCACCATGTTGACCAGGCTGATCTTGAACTCCTGACCTCAAGTGATCCACCCACCTCAGCCTCCCAAAGTGCTGGGATTACAGACATGAGCCACCTCACCTGGCTAATTTTTATATTTTTAGCACAGTCGGGGTTACACCATGTTAGCCAGGCTGGTCTCGATCTCCTGACCTCATGTGATCTGCCCCACATTGCTGGGATGACAGGCTGTGTTTATATTTTTCCCCTAGAAAATCACTCTGGAGGCTGGGAGTGGTGGCTTACGCCTGTCATCCCAGCAATTTGGGAGGCCGAGGTAGGCAGATCAGCTGAGATCAGGAGTTCAACACCAGCCTGACCAACATGGAGAAACCCCGTCTCTACTAAAAATACAAAATTAGCCGGGCGCGGTGGCAGGTGCCTGTAATCTCAACTACTGGGAGGCTGAGACAGAAGAATCACTTGAACCTGGGAGGCAGAGGTTGCGGCGAGCCATGCATCCTCAGAAATGGGGCAGAGACCTGGCACGGTCACTTTTTTTTTTTTTTTTTTGAGACAGATTCTCGCTCTGTCCCCCAGGCTGGAGTGCAGTGGTGCGATCTCGGCTCACTGCAACCTCAGCCTCCCGGGTTCACACCATTCTCTTGCCTCAGCCTCCCAAGTAGCTGGGACTACAGGCACCCGCCACCACGCCCAGCTAATTTTTTGTATTTTTTAGTAGAGACGGGGTTTCACTGTGTTAGCCAGGATTGTCTCGATCTCCTGACCTTGTGATCCGCCTGCCTCAGCTTCCCAAAGTGCTGGGATGACAGGCTACCACACCCAGCCCTGGCACGGTCACATTTTAATTATGTGCAGGCGTTTAGATTGTCCAAATAAACGTTGCAAGATATCTAGGGTGAAGTGGGAGGATCTCTTGAAGTCAGGAGTTCGAGACCAGCCTGGGCAACATAGTGAGACCCCCCCTGCCATCTCTACAAAGAATTAAAAAATTAGTCAGGCACATTGGCTCATGCCTGTCTTCCCAGCACTTTGGGAGGCCGAGGTGGGTGGATCACCTGAGGTCAGGAGTTGGAGACCAGCCTGGCCAACATGGTGAAACCCTGTCTCTACTACAAATACAAAAATTAGCCAGGTGTGGTGGTGTGCGCCTATAGTCCCAGCCACTCGAGAGGCTGAGGCAGGAGAATCGCTTGAACCCAGGAGGCAGAGGTTGCAGTGAGCTGAGATGGTGCCACCGCACTCCAGCCTGACGACAGAGCGAGACTCCATCTAAAAAAAAAAAAAAGGGTCTCACTATGTTGCCCAGGCTGGCCTGCTGCAAAGGGTCTCACTATGTTGCCCAGGCTGGCCTGCTGCAAAGGGTCTCACTATGTTGCCCAGGCTGGCCTGCTGCAAAGGGTCTCACTATGTTGCCCAGGCTGGCCTGCTGCAAAGGGTCTCACTATGTTGCCCAGGCTGGCCTGCTGCAAAGGGTCTCACTATGTTGCCCAGGCTGGCCTGCTGCAAAGGGTCTCACTATGTTGCCCAGGCTGGCCTGCTGCAAAGGGTCTCACTATGTTGCCCAGGCTGGCCTGCTGCAAAGGGTCTCACTATGTTGCCCAGGCTGGCCTGCTGCAAAGGGTCTCACTATGTTGCCCAGGCTGGCCTGCTGCAAAGGGTCTCACTATGTTGCCCAGTCTGGCCTGTTGCCCAGTCTGGCCTGCTGGCATCTTGATGTTGAACTTCCAGCCTCCAGAAGTGTGAGAGAACTGGTTTTTTGAGCCACCCAGTTTGCAGAAATTCGCACGACCCCCAGAAATGAATGCAGAAACTGTTCAATCCATAAGACGATTAATGAGTGCTAATGATGGGTGAGCATATTGGTTTGGGATCAGTTCTACAGCTGATGAGTCAAGGGCTCAGGGGGGGCCTGATGCAGACTATTTTAGGGCTGCGGAGGGGCGCCCAGAAAGCCAGGGAATTCCCACACGCGTTGTGATCCCCTAATAAGGTTAATGAAAATTTCTAGAGTGATCCGTCTTTGTTTGAGTACTGGGCAGGCAGCAGGGAGAGTCAGGCAGCAGCCGCGAGCAGGTGGCTCCCTTCCCCACCTTGCCAGCAGGCTCTGTGCTCCTTGAAGCAAGTGTTCCAGAGGCTCCGGAAGCCACGGCTGGATTGGAGACAAGATGGGATCCTCAGAGGACCACGCCTATCGCCTCCTTAACGACTACGCCAACGGCTTCATGGTGTCCCAGGTAGGATACTCTCTGTGGGACAAGGGGGAATAGACTTCCGTTTATCACACTCACGTTCCATTGTTGGGAGTGTCAGTCGAGAAAAATGACGAGTCTCCATCATTTTAGGAGGTTTATTTTCCACCGTGAAAGACGTGTACCCACGATGTAGCCTCAGGAGTTCCTGAGGACATGTGCCCAGGGTGGTCTGGGGACAGCTTGGTTTGATACATTTTACAGAGACATGAGACATCAATCAATGTATGTAAGTACATTGGGCCAGGCGTGGTGGCTCACACCTGTGATCCCAGCACTTTGGGAGGCTGAGGTGGGCGGATCACCTGAAGTCGGGAGTTCGAGACCAGCCTGACCCACACAGAGAAACCCCCATCTCTACTAAAAATACAAAATTAGCCAGGCTTGGTGGTACACGTCTATAATCCCAGCTACTTGGGAGGCTGAGGCAGGAGAATCGCTTGAACCTGGGAGGTGGAGGTTGCAGTGAGCCGAGATCGCGCCATCGCACTCCAGCCTGGGCAACAAGAGCAAAACTCCATCTCAAAAACAAACAAACAAATAAAAAAAGCAGACAAGAAAAATTAGCTGGGCGTGGTGACACGTGCCTGTAGTCCCAGCTACTCGGGAGGCTGAGGCAGGAGAATTGCTTGAACCTGGGAGGTAGAGGTTGCAGTGAGCCGAGATCGCACCACTGCACTCCAGCCTGGGCAACACAGCAAGACTCTGTGTCAAAAAAAAACCAAACAAACAACAAAGACAACAAAAAAGAAACAAAGCTTAAAATGAAATACACAGGATTAGAAACAAGACAATGTTTATGGAACTGCAAGTGTTGAAATTTTTAAAACATTTCGTGATAGAGTAGTATATGTGGTTGTTTATTAACCCAGTAAATAATTACACTGTGCGTTTATCATAGAGGTGAGTTTTAGGGTTCACCTGTAGAGGAGCAACACCTCATTCCTTTTTTTTATTTTTTTGAGATGGAATCTCACTCTGTGACCCAGGCTGGAGTGCAGTGGCACGATCTTGGCTCACTGCAAGCTCCACCTCCAGGGTTCAGGCTATTCTCCTGCTTCAGCCTCCCGACTATCTGGGATTACAGGCACCCACCACCACACCCAGCTAATTTTTGTATTTTTAGTGGAGATGGGGTTTCACCATGTTGGCCAGGCTGGTCTCGAACTCCTGACCTCAAGTGATTCACCTGCCTCGGCCTCCCAAGGCCTCATTTCTTCTTCTCACAGAATAACACTGTGCTCAGTGAAGGAAAGCTGACGTGAAAGGCCCCATATGGTATGACTTCATTTATATGACATGTCCAGAGCAGGCAAATCCTTCGAGGTGGAAAGTGGACTGGCGGTTTGCAGAGGCTGGGGAGGACTGCGGAGGGAGTGTTTAACGGAGACACTGTCCCTTTTTGGGGTGATGCAAATGTTCTGGAACCCGGCGGAAGTGGTGGTTATACAACATCACGAATGTACTAAGTGCCCCTGAATTATGCTTGAAAAGGGTTAGTGATGGCCGGGCTCAGCCGTGACACCTGTCATCCCAACGGTTCGGGGGTCCAAAACGAGGGAATTGTTTTAGCCCAGGAATTTGAGACCAGTCTGGGCAACATAGTGAGACCCCCCCATTTCTACAAATTTTGTTTTTCTTTTTGAGACAGAGTCTCGCTCTGTCGGCCAGGCTGGAGTGCAATGGCACGATCTCGGCTCACTGCAAGCTCCACCTCCCAGGTTCACACTATTCTCCTGCCTCATCCTCCCCAGTAGCTGGGACTACAGGCGCCCGCCACCGCGCCCGGCTAATTTTTTGTACTTTTAGTAGAGACGGGGTTTCACCGTGTTATCCAGGATGGTCTCGATCTCCTGACCTCGTGATCCACCCGCCTCGGCCTCCCAAAGTGCTGGGATGACAGGCGTGAGCCACTGTGCCTCGCCAAAAATATTTTAAAAATTAGCCAGGTGGGGTGGTGCACACCTGTAGTCCCTGAGGCGGGAGGATCGCTTAAGCCTAGGAGACGAAGGCTGCAGTGAGCTATGATTGCACCACTGCACTCCAGCCTGGATGACAGAGCAATACTGAGTCTCTTTAAAAAACAAACGGCAGGGCACGGTGGCTCATGCCTGTCATCCCAGCACTTTTGGGGGGCCAAGGTGGGCGGATCACTCGAGGTCAGGAGTTCAAGACCAGCCTGGCCAACATGGTGAAACCCCGTCTCTACTAGAAGTATAAAAATTAGCCAGGCATGATGGTGGGCACCTGTCATCCCATTTACTCGGGAGGCTGAGGCAGGAGAATTGCTTGAACCCGGAGGAGGTAGAGGTTGCAGTGAGCCAAGATTATGCCACTGCACTCCAGCCTGGGTGTCGCAGTGAGACTCTGTCTCAGAACAAAAACCAAAAACCAGCATCATCGTGAAAGGGGCTCATGTGCTGACGGTATTTTGAGATGTCTGCAACAGCTCTCATGTGACTTGAAACTATCTGTGGTTTCTCTCTGTCAGCAAGCCACCGGTTTTTTTTGTTTGTTTTTTTCCTTTTTTTTTTTCAGACAGAGTTTCCCTCTTGTCGCCCAGGCTGGAGTGCAGTGGCGCTATCTCGGCTCACTGCAACCTCTGCCTCCCGGGTTCAAGCGATTCTCCTGCCTCAGCCTCCCGAGTAGCTGGGAGTACAGGCGCGTTCCAACACGCCCAGATAATTTTGTATTTTTAGTAGAGACGGGGTTTCTCCATGTTGGTCAGGCTGGTCTCGAACTCCCAACCTCAGGTGATCCGCCTCGGCCTCCAAAGTGCTGTGATGACAAGTGTGAGCCACCATGCCTGGCCCCCACACTTTCTTCTATCATGGCTGTGGTTTGCCAGTACACTCATGGTTGAAGGGAATACCACATCTTAGGAAGAGGTAGTGAAAATTAGAGTGAAGTCTCTTCTCCTTCCTGGTTTGTAGAGCCCCTGAATTTTACCCCTAGGCCCCCAAGGGTTACAAATACCTATTCCCCAGCCACCGATACGCAGAGCGGCCTCCGCCTACCGGGTTCAAGCGATTCTCCTGCCTCAGCCTCCTGAGTACCTGGGATTACAGGTGCCTGCCACCAAGCCTGGCTAATTTTTATTTTTATTTTTATTTATTTTTCTGATATGGAGTTTCACTGTTGTTGCCCAGGCTGGAGTGCAGTGGCATGATCTCAGCTCACTGCAACCTCTGCCTCCCAGGTTCAAGCAATTCTCCTGCCTTAGCCTCCTGAGTAGCTGGGATTTCAGGCGTCCACCACCACGCCCGGCTAATTTTTTGTATTTTTGGCAGAGACGGGGTTTCATCATGTTGGCCAGGCTGGTCTCGAACTCCTGACCTCAGGCGATCTGCCTGCCTTGGCCTCCCAAAGTGCTAGGATGACAGGCGTGAGCCACCGCAGCCTCAGCCTCCCAAAGTGCTAGGATTACAGGCGTGAGCCACTGACATCCGGCTAATTTTTTGTATTTTTGGTAGAGACGGGGTTTCATCATGTTGGCCAGGTTGGTCTCGAACTCCTGACCTCAGGTGATCCGCCTGCCTCGGCCTCCCGAAGTGCTGGGATTACAGGTATGCGCCACCACGTCCGGCTAATTTTTCTATTTTTTAGTAGAGCTGGGATTTCTGTTACTGTCCCAGACAACAGTAACTTGCTACCTTTGCCTCCTTTGACCACAGGCCTCCTGCTGGAGCTACTGACTGCTCATTCAAAGACTGTCGCTGGTTCACAGCGGTGTTCAGGGAGGTGGTTTGGTGGGTTCCAAATCTTGGAAGAGCCGTTACTTTAAGGCACATGATACCATGTCATGGGAGTTGTCAGAAGTTTCACAGAACCAGAGTTAATGCAGAGTTAATACCACCTTAAGAGGATCAAACTTAGTACACCCTTAAGAGAAACAATTAGCTAATGCAGCTTTCATAGACCAAGAGTGAATATCGCCTTAAGAAGATAATATTTAGTATACCCTTGGCCAGGCACAGTGGCTCACGCCTGTAATCCCAGCACTTTGGGAGGCCGAGGCGGGCGGATCACAAGGTCAGGAGTTCGAGACCAGCCTGGCCAATATGGTGAAATCCCATCTCTACTAAAAATACAAAAATTAGCCGGGCGTGGTGGCGGGCGCCTGTAGTACCAGCTACTTGGGAGGCTGAGGCAGGAGAATGGCGTGAACCCGGGAGGTGGAGGTTGCAGTGAGCCGAGATCACGCCACTGCATTCCAGCCTGGGGGACAGAGCAGGACCCTGTCTCAAAAAAAAAAAAAAAAAAAAAGTGGGGGCTAGGGGAGGGAGAGCATTAGGACAAATACCTAATGTAGGTGACGGGTTGGCAGGTACAGCAAACCACCATGGCACATGTATACCTATGCAACAAACCTGCACGTTCTGCACACGGACCCCAGAACTTAAAGCATAATAATAATAAAAAGTCTTTGGGAGCAGAAAAAAAAAAAGATCAAAGTTAGCGTACTCTTAACAGAAACAGTTAATGACCTTTCATAGACCAAGGGTGAACTCAGCCATAAGAAGGTAACATTTAATATAGGCCCTTAAAAGAACAATTAATTGAGACAACCCCAAAAGGAATGAATACAACTTTAATGAATAAAACAGAACACAACGCTAATTTAAAAAGGTTAATACGGGCCGGGTGAGGTGGCTCTTGCCTGTAATCTCAGCACTTTGGGAGGCCGAGGCGGGTGGATCAGGAGGTCAGGAGATCGAGACCATCCTGGCTAATATGGTGAAACCCCGTCTCTACTAAAAATATTTTAAAAAATTAGCCGGGCGTGGTGGTGGGAGCCTGTAGTTCCAGCTACTTGGGAGGCTGAGGCAGGAGAATCCCTTGAACCCGGGAGGCGGAGCTTGCAGTCAGCTGAGATCGCACCACTGCACTCCAGCCTGGGTGACAGAGCGAGACTCCGTCTCAAAATAAATAAATAAATAAATAGAAAAAGGTTAATACAACATTAAAGAACAAGAATTAATATAGCTTTTTTTTTTTTTTTTTTTGAGACCGAGTCTCACTCTGTTGCCCAGGCTGGAGGGCAGTGGCGTGATCTCAGCTCACTGCAACCTCCGCCTCCCAGGTTCAGGCGATTCTCCTGCCTCAGCCTCCCGAACAGGTGGGATTACAGGTGTGCACCACCATGCCTACTTTTTGTATTTTTAGTAGAGACGGGGTTTCACTATGTTGGCCAGGCTGGTGTCGAACTCTTGACCTCAAGTGATCTGCCTGCCTCGGCCTCCCAAAGTGCTGGGATGACAGGCGTGAGCCACTGCACCTGGCCTAATATAGCTTTAATAGAAAAGGAGCTAATACAAGCTTAGAATAGTAAACTTTGTGCAGACTTACTGAAACAAACAGTCAATGCAACCTTAACCAAACAGGAATTGATAACAGTTTAATAAAAAAGCTAATACCACTTGAATACAATATATCTTAATACAACCTTCATAAGAAAAACAACTAATACACTTTGGGAGACCGAGGCAGGCAGATCACGAGGTCAGGAGATCGAGACCACGGTGAAACCCCGCCTCTACTAAAAATACAAAAAATTAGCCTGGCATGGTGGTGGGCACCTGTAGTCCCAGCTAGTCGGGAGGCTGAGGCAGGAGAATGGCTTGAACCTGGGAGGTGGAGGTTGCCGTGAGGCACGATTGTGCCACTGCACTCCAGCCTGGTGACAGAGCGAGACTCTGTCTCAAAAAAATAATGATAATAATAATAAACAAATAAATAAAGATACCAAAAAAAATACAAAAATTTAGCCGGGTGTGGTGGCATGTGCCTGTAATCACAGCTACTCGGGAGGCTGGGGCAAGAGAATCACTTGAACGCGGGAGGCATAGGTTGCAGTGAGCCGAGATTGCACCGCTGCACTCCAGCCTGGGTGACAGAGCGAGACTCCGTCTCAAAAAAAAGAACAAACAAAAAGATAGTGGTAGGTGTAATCTGTGTTTCTTTCCCCATGCTGTTGAAATAAAGCTAACTGTGAGTACCCTGGAAGACATGTGGTCTGAAGAAAGCATCTTTCCCTGTGGTTTGTTTATGACTTCCTATCACTAAGGTTGCCTGAGCCTTGGCACCCATCCAAAACGATGTGTGCAAGAAAAGAAATGCATGGATGATTTATTCTTGTTTTATTTTTTTTTGAGATGGAGTCTCGCTCTGTTGCCCAGGCTGGAGTGCAGTGGCGCGATCTTGGCTCACTGCAATCTCCACTTCCAGGATTCAAGCAATTCTCCTGCCTCACCCTCCCCAGTAGCTGGGACTACAGGCTCACACCACCATGCCCAGCTAATTTTTATACTTTTTAGTAGAGATGGGGTTTCACCATGTTGGCCAGGTTAGCCTTGAACTCCTGACCTCAGGTGATCCACCCGCCTCGGCCTCCCAAAGTGCTGGGATGACAGGCGAGAGCCACAGCGCCTGGCCTATTTATTTCTTTTGATACGGAGTCTTGCTCTGTCGCCCAGGCTGGAGTGCAGTGGTGCAATCTTGGCTCACTGCAATCTCCACCTCCAGGATTCAAGCAATTCTCCTGCCTCACCCTCCCCAGTAGCTGGGACTACAGGCTCACACCACCATGCCCAGCTAATTTTTATACTTTTTAGTAGAGATGGGGTTTCACCATGTTGGCCAGGTTAGCCCTGAACTCCTGACCTCAGGTGATCCGCCCACCTCGGCCTCCCAGAATGTTGGGATTACAGGTGTGAGCTCCCACGCCTGGCTGATTTATTCATTTTTTATAGTTTGTGTATTATTTGAAGGCATTACCTGATTACTGCTTTATTTTATTTTTATATTTATTTATTTATTTATCTATTGAGACGGAGTTTCGCTCTTGTTGCCCAGGCTGGAGTGCAATGGCATGATCTTGGCTCACCACAACCTCTGCCTCCCGGGTGCAAGTGATTCTCCTGCCTCAGCCTCCCGAGTAGCTGGGATTACAGGCATGCACCATCACACCTGGCTAATTTTGTATTTTTAGTAGAGACGGGGTTTCTCCACGTTGGTCAGGCTGGTCACGAACTCACAACCTCAGTTTCTCCACCTGCCTCGGCCTCCCAAAGTGCTGGGATGACAGGCGTGAGCCACCGCGCCCGGCCTATTTATTTTTTTTGAGACGGAGTCTCACTCTGTCGCCCAGGCTGGAGTGCAGTGGTGCGATCTTGGCTCACTGCAACCTCTGCCTCCCGGGTTTACGCCATTCTCCTGCCTCAGCCTCCCGAGTAGCTGGGACTACAGGTGCGCACCACCATGCCTGGCTAATTTTTGTATTTTTAGTAGAGACGGAGTTTCACCATGTTGGCCAGGCTGGTCTCAAACTCCTGACCTCAAGTGATCTACCCTCCTCGGCCTCCCAAAGTGCTGGGATTACAGGCGTGAGCCACCACGCCCGGTCCTCTGTCTCTCTTTTTGAGACAGAGTCTTACTCTGTCACCCAGGCTTGGAGTGCAGTGGTGCGATCTCAGCTCACTGCAACCTCCACTTAGCAGGTTCAAGCGATTCTCCTGCCTCAGCCTCCCAAGTAGCTGGGATTACAGGCATGAGCCACCACGCCCGGCTAATTTTTGTATTTTTAGTAGAGATGGGGTTTCACTATGTTGGCCAGGCTGGTCTCAAACTCCTGACCTCAGGTGATCCACCCACCTCCCAAAGCGCAGGGATTATAGGTATGAGTTAATGCACCCAGCCAGGAGGCATTTTTAAATGAGTTTGCACCGCTATGGAAAACAGGGTGGGGCCAGGCACAATGGCTCACGCCTGTAGTCCCAGCACTTTGGGAGGCCGAGGCTGGCAGATCAAAAGGTCAGAAGTTCGAGACCAGCCTGGCCAACATGGTGAAACCCCATCTTTACTAAAAATACAAACATTAGCCAGGCATGGTGGAACAGGCCTGTAATCCCAGCTACTTGGGAGGCTGAGGCAGGAAAATGGCGTGAAGCCGGGAGGCAGAGGTTGCAGTGAGCCAAGACCGTGCCACTGCACTCCAGGCTGGGTGATACAGTGAGACTTCAACTCAAAATAAATAAATTAATTAATTAATAAAAATAAATAAATAAATAAATATGACTGTTTTCCATAGTGGTGCAATCTCATTTGACTCTGTCTCAAAAAAAAAAATAAATAAATGAATAAGAATATAAATAAAACAATGCTTTCCTCCCCAGCCTGCCATGGTGTGGGGTATTTCTAAGACTGTGGTTCCCAGGAGGCTGAGCCCTGACCTTTTATTTCCGCTCCTGCTCCAAGGTTCTCTTCACCGCCTGCGAGCTGGGCGTGTTTGACCTTCTCGCCGAGGCCCCAGGGCCCCTGGACGTGGCGGCAGTGGCTGCAGGTGTGGGGGCCAGCGCCCATGGGACAGAGCTCCTGCTGGACATCTGTGTGTCCCTGAAGCTGCTGAAAGTGGAGACGAGGGGAGGAAAAGGTAAGGACACGGGCGTTTTGAAGGAGGCATTTTACATAGACACCCTCTGCAGCCCACGTGTTCTGTAAAAAGTGAAACAGTCTCCATCCTGGCTCACAGTGAAACCCCGTCTCTACTAAAAAAAAATACAAAAAATACAAAAAATTAGCCGGGTGTGGTGGCGTGCACCTGACGTCCCAGCTACTCAGGAGGCTGAGGCAGGAGAATGGCATGAACCCGGGAGGCAGAGGTTGCAGTGAGCCGAGATCGTGCCACTGCACTCCAGCCTGGGCGACAGAGCGAGACTCCGTCTGTATTTGCAGGTTTGGGGGTCTTGTGGTTTTTGTGGCAGCTACCGACCTCTGCCCTGGGGACGTCAAAGCTGCCAGAGTGTGAGACCCAGGCTGGGGGATTCCTTGAGCCCAGGAGTTCGAGACCAGCCTGGGCCACGTATTTTTAGTAGAGACAGGATTTCGTCACGTTGGCCAGGCTGGTCTCGAGCTCCTGACCTCAGGTGATCCACCCGCCTCGGCCTCCCTAAGCGCTGAGATTACAGGTGTGAGCCACCATGCCCGGCCTCAATAAGTTATTTTAGACATTCTGTGGAATGTAACGTACGTTTCCGCTTGTGGCTCATCTGCCTTTGTACTTGCTGCACCCAAACTCCCGATGGGGATTTGTACAAACCGAACCTGACGGGGGTGCTAGCCGCCCCAGGTCACCTTTGCGCCTTCCACAGAAGACTCCAGCTGTACAAGGCGAGAGGAAGACCCCATCTCTAAAAAGGAGATGGGGTTGTAATCATGTTGAAATCACAACGTTGCCGAGCTGGGGAGCGTCCGCCCACAGGAACTCGGAATCTCACTGCTTTTTCCCTGTTTTTTGTGTGTGTTTCAGCTTTCTATCGAAACACAGAGCTGTCCAGCGACTACCTGACCACGGTCAGCCCGACGTCACAATGCAGCATGCTGAAGTACATGGGCAGGACCAGCTACCGGTGCTGGGGCCACCTGGCAGACGCCGTGAGGTGGGGGCTGCACCCAGGCAGATGCTGGGAGGTGGAGGCTGCCCCCAGGCAGATGCTGGGAGGTGGGGGCTGCCCCCAGGCAGATGCTGGGAGGTGGGGGCTGCATCCAGGCAGTGACCAAGTCTCAGGACTACCCCCAGGGGCTGGTGAAGCGGCACTGGAGGAGGTGAAAGGGAAGGTTTCTTTTTCTTTGTTTTTTCTTTTCTTTTCATTTTTTTTTTTTTTTTTTTTTGAGATGGAGTCTTGCTCTGTCGCCCAGGCTGGAGTGCAGTGGCGCCATCTCGGCTCATTGCAAGCTATGCCTCCCAGGTTCATGCCATTCTCCTGCCTCAGCCTCCCAGGTAGCTGGGACTACAGGAACCCGCCACCAAGCCCGGCTAATTTTTTGTATTTTTAGTAGAGACGGGGTTTCACCATGTTAGCCAGGATGATCTCCATCTCCTGACCTCGTGATCTGCCCGCCTACATGGTGGCAGGCACCTGTAGTCCCAGCTACTCAGGAGGCTAAGGTGGGAGAACTGCTTGAACCCAGAAGGCAGAGGTTGCAATGAGCTGAGATTCTGCCACTACACTGCAGCCTGGGTAACAGAGCAAAAACTCTGTCTCAGAAAGAAGGAAAGAGAAAGAGAGAGAGGGGGGAGAAGGAAGGAAGAAAGGAAGGAAGGGAGGGAGGGAGGGAGGAAAAGGGAGGGGGCGGAGGGAGGGAGGGAGGGAAAGAAGGGAAATAATGGAAAGAAAGAGAAAGAAAGAGAAGGAAGGAAGGAAAGAAAGAGAGAGAGAGAGAGAAGACCTGGACTCAATAGAAAGGAGTGTCTGGGTGGCCGGGCGCGGTAGCCCATGCCGGTAATCCCAGCACTTTGGGAGGCTAAGGTGGATGGATCACGAGGTCAGGAGATCGAGACCATCCTGGTTAACGCAGTGAAACCCCGTCTTTATTAAAAATACAAAAAATTAGCCGGGCATGGTAGCGGACGCCTGTAGTCCCAGCTACTCGGAGAGGCTGAGGCAGGAAAATGGTGTGAACCCGGGAGGTGGAGCTTGCAGTGAGCCAAGATCGCACCACTGCACTCCAGCCTGGGCGACAGAGCGAGACTGTCTCAAAAAAAAAAAAAAAAAAAAAAAAAAATAGGAGTGTCTGGATTAACAGAGGGGGTTGTGGAGACCAAATTCTTATTATGTAGATGAAATCTCCAGGTAGCAGGCTTCAGAAAGAATAGACTGTTACTGTTTCCTATCTGACTTGGTTCTCTCCTGGATCAGAAAAAAGGAAGGAAAAGGAAGGTGATTCTCTCCAGAATGTAGATTTTCTCCACAACAGGTAGCTTTACAGGAGTATTTCAAGCTATGGCAAAGAGAATATGTTTGGGGCTAAAATATTTTTATTTCCTTTTTTTTTTTTTTTTTTTTTTTGAGACAGTTTTGCTTTGTTGCCCAGGCTGGAGTGCAGTGGTATGATCTCGACTCACTGCAACCTCCGCCTCCTGGGTTTAAGTGATTCACCTGCCTCAGCCTCCCCAGTAGCTGGGAGTATAGGCATCCACCACACCTGGCTGATTGTTTGTGTTTTAGTAGAGACGGGGTTTCACCCTGTCTTTGAGGCTGGTCTCCAACTCCTGAGCTCAGGCTATCTGCCCCCGTCTTGGCCTCCCAGAGTGTTAGGATTACAGGTGTGAGCCACCACGCCCAGCCTTTGATTTTCTTCTTTATCTGTGATGTGTTGTTATGCCAGAGTCAGGTTGGAAAGTGAGCCACGTAATATAGGGTTAAATAAAACCCATCTCACGAGACTTTATAGTTATAGAGCATAACTCCCCAGGCCCCTTAGATAAGAATTTGGGCAAGGAAGAAAAAGGTCAGGTGTTAACAATTAAGTCCTCAGGTTTAAACAATTAAGCAACAGCTGGCCAGGCACGGTGGCTCACGCCTATAATCCCAGCACTTTGGGAAGCCGAGGCAGGTGGATCACCTGAGGTCATGAGTTTTGAGACCAGCTTGACCAACATGGTGAAACCCCATCTCTACTAAAAAATACAAAAATTAGCCAGGCATGGTGGCGGGTGCCTGTAATCCCAGCTACTCAGGAGGTTGAGGCAGGAGAATCGCTTGAACCCGGGAGGTGGAGATTGCAGTGAGCCAAGATCGTGCCATTGCACTCCAGCCTGGGCGACACAGCGAGACTCCGTCTCATAAAATAAAATAAGGCCAGGTGCGGTGGCTCACGCCTGTAATCCCAGCACTTTGGGAGGCCAAGGCAGGGGGATCACCTGAGGTCATGAGTTTTGAGACCAGCCTGACCAACATGGTGAAACCCCATCTCTACTAAAAAATACAAAAATTAGCCAGGCATGGTGGCAGGTGCCTGTAATCCAAGCTACTCGGGAGGCTGAGGCAGGAGAATCGCTTGAACCCAGGAGGTGGAGATTGCAGTGAGCCGAGATCGTGCCATTGCACTCCAGCCTGGGCGACACAGAGAGACTCCGTCTCATAAAATAAGGCCAGGTGCGGTGGCTCACGCCTGTAATCCCACCACTTTGGGAGGCCGAGGCAGGTGGATCACCTGAGGTCACAAGTTCGAGACCAGCCTGAACAACATAGCGAAACCCTGCCTCTACTAAAAGTACAAAAATTAGCCAGGCATGGTGGCAGGCGCCTGTAATCCCAGCTACTCGGGAGGCTGAGGCAGGAGAATCGCTTGAACCCAGGAGGTGGAGGTTGCAGTGAGCCGAGATCACGCCATTGCACTCCAGCCTGGGTGACAGAGCTGAAATGAAATGAAATGAAAATCAGCCTTCTCTGTCTTTTCTTAGAGAAGGAAGGAACCAGTACCTGGAGACGTTTGGCGTTCCCGCTGAAGAGCTTTTTACGGCCATCTACAGGTGACACCCATCACGTTGAAACCAACAACTCACATAAGATTCTGTTTATTTTTAAAGGACTTAGGAGACCCAGTCCATTTACTCAAATGGCACAACCCAGGAGGAAGCTGCCATTTAATTTAAAATAACATCCCCTAGCCCCACTACTACCCCAGATTTTGCTCGTCTGATGTTTAAATTGATCAGATTCCTGAGGAGGTGCAACTTGACCCTTCCTTCCAAAGGACTACTCACAAACTCAGTGTTTATGTAGAAAATGGAGGCACGCGTCGGGCGCGGTGGCTCACGCCTATCATCCCAGAACTTTGGGAGGCCGAGGCAGGTGGATCACCTGAGGTCAGGAGTTCGAGACCAGCCTGGCCAACAGGGTGAAACCCCGTCTCTACTAAAAATACAAAAATTAGCCGGGAGTGGTGGCGGACGCCTGTAATCCCAGCTACTCGGGAGGCTGAGGCAGGAGAACTGCTTGAACCCGGGAGGCGGAGGTTGCGATGATCTGAGATCGCACCATTGCACTCCAGCCTGGGCAACAAGGGTGAAACTCCATCTCAAAAAAAAAAAAAAAGAAAAGAAAAGAAAATAGAGGCCCAGTTTTTGATTTGGTCAGAGGTGAAGGTGAGGCCAGGTGAGACCTCAACTCTTCACTTTGCTTTGTGATGTGGACACGGCTTTGGCCTTTGCCTGAAGCTCTTACCTTGAATTCCCAGATGGAGGTGAATTGATGGGCCCGTCCAGTGTTCCAGCTGGCTGAGGCATGGAGTAGGGAAGGGTATGAAGGACAAGGGGATGCCTGAGTGGTTCGCCTGCCCCCCAACCTCTCCTCTCCTCTCCTCCCCTCCTCTCCCCTCCGCTCCCCTCTCTTCTCCTTCTGTCCTGTTCCCTCTTTTCCTCTTCCATCCTCCTCTCTTTCTCTCCTTTTCCTTCTCTTCTCTTCTCTCCTCTCTTTTCCTCTCCATCTTCCCCCTCCTCTCTCCCATCTTCCCTGTCTTGTCTCCTCTCTCTTCTTCCCTCTCTCCTTTCCTCTCCTCTCCTTTTCCCTCCCATCCCCTTCCATCCTTTTTCTCCTTTTCTTCTTCCTTTCTCCTCTGTTTCCTCCTTTCTTTCTCTTCCCTTCCATCCTCTCTTTTCATTTCCACGTCTCCCTTCCCTCCCTTCACCTGCCTCTCTCCTCCTCTCCCGTCTTCTCCTTTCTCTCGTCTTCTCTGTTTTCATGCCCTGTATTTCCCCTCCTTTTCTCCTCTTCTCTTCTCCTCGGTCTGCTTTCCTTTCCCCCTTTTCTCTCTTTCTTTCTCTCTCTCTCTCTTTCTTTCCTTCTTTCCTTCTTTCTGCTTCCTTCCTTCATTCCTTCCTCTTTCCTTCTGCCTGCCTGCCTTCCTTCCTTCCTCTCTTTTTATCTTTCTTGCTTGCTGTCTCTTTTTTTCTACCTTCCTTCCTTTCTTCCTTCCTCCCTCCCTCTCTCCTTCCTTCCTTCCCTCCCTCCCACCCTCTCTCCTTCCCTCCCTCCCTTCCTTCCGTCCCTCTGTCCATTGGTCCTTCCTTCCATCCCTCTGACCCACCCTCTCTCCTTTCCTCCCGACGTCACCCATCCCTTCCTTCCTTCCTTCTTTCCTTCCTTACTTCCCTCCCTCCCTCCCTCCCTCCCTCCCTCCCTCCTTTCTTTCTTTCTTTCTTTCTTTCTTTCTTTCTTTCTTTCTTCCTTCCTTCTTCCTTCCTTCCTTTCTTTATATATATATATATATATATATATATACATACACACACACACATATATAATGTGTATGTATATGTGAATATATATATCTGTTTAGTGGGCACAAGTACACGTCTCTTCCATGCTTACATGTTGCACCTTGCAGCCGAGGCTTTTAGTGTGCCCATCACCTGAATAGTGACCGTGGTACCTAAGAGGCAATTTTTCAGCCCTCGCTACTCTGAGGCAAACCCCTACAGCAGGCTCTGCAGAGAGGACAGGAGGAGAGAGGGAGCTGTGGGGACGAGAAGCAGGAAATGCTTCCAACACCAGAGCCCTGTCCGCCTCTGTGTCCACCTATCCTTCTTGGCTCCATCTCACCTGCCTCCCTTCCTAGTTCCTGCCTTTTCTCTAGCCTCTTCCCCAGGATGCGTGGACCTCCCACCCCCTTCCTGGATTTGTCCTCTGGAGCTGAGCTCTGTGGATGGGGGAACATATTATTGACTTTCCTCTTAGAAAACATCTAAACTCCTCTTCAGATAGAAATCCCTTCCCATCCAGAGAACAATCGTCCGTTCTGAATCAACTCCAGGTTTCCCAGAGCTGGGTACACTTTGCTGGCTGACCTATGGTTCCCCCATCCTGAATGACTTCCTGTTCTATTTCACAAATGCAAGCCTCCCAGGTGCACCTGTGGGGTATAGCTCCATTCTCAACAGGGGGTTATGTACACCCTTGCTCTGGGCGCTTCCCCGGATCCTCACCTTCTTGACAAGCGTGGTTTTGCATGCCAGGTCCGAGGGCGAGCGGCTACAGTTCATGCAAGCTCTGCAGGAGGTCTGGAGTGTCAATGGGAGAAGCTTGCTGACCGCCTTTGACCTGTCAGTGTTCCCACTTATGTGTGACCTCGGTGGTAAGTACCCCTCACCCCTAATACCTCGGAGGTGTGGCTTCTGTTCTGTATGGGGAATGTGCTATAAATGCCTTTTATTTTCTCAATTCTGATGCTTGGTAAGTACCCCCCGCCCTCAAAACCTCAGAGCTGTGTCTCCTGTTCTCTATGGAGAGTGTGTTAGCAATGTCTTTTTTTTTTTTTTTTTTTTTTTTTTTGAGATGGAGTCTTGCTCTGTCGCCCAGGCTGGAGTACAGTGGCACGATCTCAGCTCACTGCAACCACCACCTCCCGGGTTCAAGCAATTCTCCTGCCTCAGCCTCCAGAGTAGCTGGGATGACAGGTGCAAGCTGCCACGCCCGGCTAATTTTTTGTATTTTTAGTAGGGATGGGGTTTCACCATCTTGGCCAGGCTGGTCTCGATCTCTTGACCTTGTGATCCGCCCACCTCAGCCTCCCAAAGTGCTGGGATGACAGGCATGAGCCACCATGCCCGGCCCAGTATATCTTTTATTTTCTGCATTCCGATGCTTGGTAAGTAACCCCTACCCCCAAAACCTTGGAGCTGTGTCTCCTGTTCTGTATGGGGAATGTGTTATTCCTGTCTTTTATTTTCTGCATTCTGATGCTTTGACATGTGCGGCCTTACTGATCTTAGAGGAATCACTCCTCCCAGCACTGGGCACTTCCTAGAGTCAGCAAACATCTCCTCTGCGAGCGCACGTTTCTTTTTCTTTTCTTTTTTAAAGATGGAATCTTGCTTTATCGGCCAGGCTGGAGTGCAGTGGCGTGATCTCGGCTCACTGCAACCTCTGCCTCCTGGGTTCAAGCGATTCTCCTGCCTCAGCCTCCCGAGTAGCTGGGATTACAGGCACCTGCCACCACACCAGGCTAATTTTTTTTTTTTTTTGAGATGGAGTCTCACTCTGTCACCCAGGCTGGAGTGCAGTGGCGCGATCTCGGCTCACGGCAACCTCTGCCTCCCGGGTTCAAGCGATTCTCCTGCCCCAGCCTCCTGAGTAGCTGGGATTACAGGCACCTGCCACCACACCAGGCTAATTTTTTTTTTTTTTTGAGATGAAGTGTCGCTCTGTCGCCCAGGCTGGAGTGCAGTGGCGCGATCTCGGCTCACGGCAAACTCCGCCTCCCGGGTTCAAGCGATTCTCCTGCCTCAGCCTCCTGAGTAGGTGGGATTACGGGTGCCCACCACTCTGTCAGGCTAATTTTTGTATTTTTTAGTAGAGATGGGGTTTTGCCATGTTGGCCAGGCTGGTCTCGAACTCCTGACCTCATGATCCACCCACCTCAGTCTTGTTTTTAGTTTTTGAGAGAGGGTCCTGTTTGTCACCCAGGCTCGAGTGCAATGGTGTGATAGCTCACTGCAGCCTCAGACTCTCAGGCTCAAGTGGTCCTCCCACCTCAGCCTCCCAAGTAGCTGGGACTACAGATGACTGCCGCCACACCTAGCTCATTTTAAAACTTTTCTGTAGAGCCTGAGTCTCTCTACGTTGCCCTGGCTGGTCTCAGACTCCTGGGCTCATGCAATCCACCCGCCTCGGCCTCCCAAAGTGCTGGGATTACAGGCGTGAGCCACCACACCCAGGCTGAGCTGAGCTTGTTTTATTTATTTATTTATTTATTTACTTTTATTTATTTATTTATTTATTTTTAGATGGAGTCTTGCTCTGTCACCCAGGCTGGAATGCAGTGGTGCAATCTCCACTCACTGCAAGCTCTGCCTCCTGGGTTCATGCCATTCTCCTGCCTCAGCCTCCTGAGTAGCTGGGACTACAGGCGCCCGCCACCATGCCCAGCTAATTTTTTGTTTTTTTTTTAGTAGAGACGGGGTTTCTCCGTGTTAGCCAGGATGGTCTCCATCTCCTGACCTCCTGATCCACCCGCCTCCGCCTCCCAAAGTGCCAGGATTGCAGGCATGAGCCACCGCGCCGAGCTCATTTTCAAACTTTTTTGTAGAGAACAAGTCTCCCTATGTTGCCCTGGCTGGTCTCAGACTCCAGTTTCATGCAGTCCTTCTGCCTCGGCCTCCCAGAGTGAGTGATGGGATTACAGGCATGAGCCACCGCGCCGAGCTCATTTTCAAACTTTTTTGTAGAGAACGAGTCTCCCTATGTTGCCCTGGCTGGTCTCAGACTCCAGTTTCATGCAGTCCTCCTGCCTCGGCCTCCCAGAGTGAGTGATGGGATTACAGGCATGAGGCACTGCGCCCAGGCTGAGCTTGCTTTTCGAATACAAATCCCCAACCCCGAGCTCACACCTTAAGCACCTCCTCTACCCCACAGGGCTGTCACACTCCGGGCCGTGATCCACCCACCCTATCTCCCTCCTGTGACTCAGTGGATCACTCAGAACAGCTCCTGGCTGGTAGAAGGCCCTTTGCAGAGTGAGGAGCTTCTCCAAGTTTATTACTTTTAGTCACTGTGAGCAGGGATAGATAAGAGTTCAGGATCCCCCTGCCTGGGGAGCAGCTTGGGAAGAAAATAATGAACAAGCAGACAGGGCGCAGTGGCTCACTCCTGTAATCCCAGAACTTTGGGAGGCCGAGGCGGGTGGATCTCCTGAGGTCAGGAGTTCGAGATCAGCCTGGTCAACATGGTGAAACCCCGTCTCTACTAAAAATACAAAAAAAGGCCGGGCGCGGTGGCTCATGCCTGTAATCCCAGCACTTTGGGAGGCGGAGGCTGGCGGATCCCAAGGTCAGGAGTTCGAGACCAGCCTGACCAACGGGGTGAAACCCGGTCTCTACTAAAAATACAAAACTTAGCCAGGCGTGATGGTAGGTGCCTGTCATCCCAGCTACTCAGAAGGCTGAGGCAGGAGAATCGCTTGTACCCGGGAAGCGAAGGTTGCAGTGAGCTGAGATCGCGCCACTGCACTCCAGCCTGGTGACGGAGTGAGACTCCATCTCAAAATAAATAAAAAGACTGACTTTCTACAGAAATAATGGACAAGGAGCATGGGGCTGGAAGTCTCCATGGCCCACGATGGATTTTGTGTGCACGACTTACCGGGGCCTCTGAATGGGGCTTGTTACTATGTCTTTCTCTTAGCTGTTGGCCGCCCTTGGCCGGACAGGTGCGCCGGCTTCAAGAACACACAGTTAAGTGCGTGGACATATGGAAGCTTGGAGCTTGGGTCAGCCCAGCCAGAAAGACCACCTGCACTCAGGGGCCTGTAGACAATCACGTCACCGTCAAGATTACACATGGTGGATAAAAAAGGAGGAGTTCGGCCGGGCGCGGTGGCTCACGCCTGTCATCCCAGCACTTTGGGAGGCCGAGGCAGGCGGATCACGAGGTCAGGAGATCAAGACCATCCTGCTAACACGGAGAAACCCTGTCTCTACTAAAAATACAAAAAAAAAATTAGCTGGGCGTGGTGGTGGGTGCCTGTAGTCGCAGCTACTGGGGAGGCTGAGGCAGGAGAATGGCGTGAACCCGGGAGGCAGAGCTTGCAGTGAGCAGAAATCGTGCCACTGCAATCCAGCCTGGGTGACAGAGCCAGACTCCATCTCAAAAAAAAAAAAAAAAAAAAAAAAAACAAAGGGGAGAGAGGCCAGGCACAATGGCTCACGCCTGTAATCCCAGCACTTTGGGAGGCCGAGGCGGGCGGATCACGAGGTCAGGAGATTGAGACCATCCTGGCTAACACGGAGAAACCCTGTCTCTACTAAAAATACAAAAAAAAAAATTAGCCGGGCGTGGTGGCACGCGCCTGTAGTCCCAGCTACTCGGGAGGCTGAGGCAGGAGAATGGCATGAACCCGGGAGGCAGAGTTTGCAGTGAGCCGAGATAGCACCACTGCACTCCAGCCTGGGCGACAGAGTGAGACTCCGTCTCAAAAATAAATAAATAAATAAAAGGATGCGTTCATGTCCTTTGCAGGGACATGGATAAAGCTGGAAACCATCATTCTCAGCAAACTATCGCAAGGACAGAAAACCAAACACCGCGTGTTCTCACTCATAGATGGGAAATGAATGATGAGATCACATGGACCCAGGGAGGGGAACATCACACACTGGGGTCTGTCAGGGCCTGGGGGGCTGGGAGGCTGGGGGAGGGAGAGCATTAGGACAAATACCTAATGTAAATGACGAGTCGATGGGTGCAGCAAACCACCATGACACATGGATACCTATGTAACAAAACAGCATGTTCTGCACATGTACCCTAGAACTTAAAGTATAATAAAAAGAAAAAGAAAAAAGACCAGACATGGCGGAAGGACCCAAGTTCCTGGGTTGGACCCTTCATGAGTCCATGGTGTGTGGAGGGTGAGCAATGTCTCTCAGGTTCATCTCTGAGGGTCAAACACCCTGTGTCCCCTTCCAGGTGGGGCTGGAGCTCTGGCTAAGGAATGCATGTCTCTGTACCCTGGATGTAAGATCACCGTTTTTGACGTCCCAGAAGTGGTGTGGACGGCAAAGCAGCACTTCTCATTCCAGGAGGAAGAACAGATTGACTTCCAGGAAGGTGTGTTTGTGTCTGTGGGGAAGCAGAGATGTGTCTCACGGCTCCGCCAGGGGGACTGGATGTTTCTGGGAAATGAAGAAGACGTGATGTGGTTTTCTTCTCACTCCCGGAAACACCCTCAACTCAACACTGTCTGTTATTCATGATGGATGGAAAGCTGGGTGTAGATATACAGTTTTCTTACAATTATTATTATTATTATTTTTGATACAGTCTTGCTTTGTCGCCCAGGCTGGAGTGCAGTGGTGCAATCTCGGCTCACTGCAACCTCCACCTCCTGGGTTCAAGCAATTCTCCTGCCTCAGCCTCCCGAGTAGCTGGGATTACAGGCATGTGCCACCACATCCAGCTAACTTTTTTTTTTTTTTTTTTGAGATGGAGTCTCACTCTGTTGCCCAGGCTGGAGTGCGGTGACAGATCTCGGCTCCCTTCAAGCTCCGCCTCCCGGGTTCACACCATTCTCCTACCTCAGCCTCCCAAGTAGCTGGGACTACAGTCACCCACCACCACACCCGGCTAATTTTTTGTATTTTTAGTAGAGGCGGAGTTTCACTGTGTTAGCCAGGATGGTCTCGATCTCCTGACCGCGTGATCCGCCCACCTCGGCCTCCCAAAGTGCCGGGATTACAGGTGTGAGCCACCACGCCCAGCCTTTTTGTATTTTTAGTAGAGATGGGATTTCACTATATTGGCCAGGCTGGTCTTGAACTCTTGACCTCAGGATATCCGCCCGCCTCGGCCACCCAAAGTGCTGGGATTACAGGTGTGAGCCATCGCGCCCAGCTTTTATTTGTATTTTTAGTACAGATGGAGTTTCACCATGTTGTCCAGGCTGGTCTCAAATTCCTGACCTCAGGAGATCCACCCGCCTCGGCCTCCCAAAGTGCTGGGATTACAGGCGTGAGCCACCGCACCCAGCCAGTCATATCATTTCTGCAGTGAAGGGTGTGGCCAGGGTCTCCACGACTACCTTCAGGTTCAATAATTCACTAGAAGGACACACGGAGCTCAGAAGAGCCATCATACACATAGTTATATTTACAACAATGAAAGAATACAGATGCATATCAGCAAAGGAGAAAGGAGCATGGGATAGAGTTCGGGAGAAACCACACGTGAGCTTCTTGTTGTCTTCTCTCAGTGGAGCTGTGGACAGCAATTAATTCCCCCAACAACAAGGTTTGACAACACACACCACTCACTGCCAGCCTGGAGAGCCTCCCCAATCCCTGACATCCAAGGATTTTCTTGGAGACTGGTTACATAGACCTGGCAGACACCCTGCATGGCTGACTCCAATCTTCACCTCATCCAGAGTTCCCAAGGTGATCCTATAGTAAATCCCACTGTTAGTACAAACTATCCTGGGTGGCCCAGAGATCCAGCTGAACAAAGATACCCTTGTGAGGTAGGACGTTCTTAGAGATTACAGTTGCCAATTAAGTGCCAATCCTCTCTTTAGAATGTGGAGGGTTTGGACAACACAGGCCTGCTGAGTTAACCTCCCCTTTTTTTTTTTTTTTTTTGAGATGGAGTCTTGCTCTGTCACCCAGGCTGGAGTGCAGTGGCGTGATCTAAGCTCACTGCAACCTCTGCCTCCCAGGTTCAAGCAATTTTTTGCTTCAGCCTCCTAAGTAGCTGAGATTACAGGCGCCCATCACCATGCCTGGCTAATTTTTTGTATTTTTAGTAGAGACAGGGTTTCACTATCTCGGCCAGGCTGGTCTTGAATTCCTGACCTCGTGATCCACCTGCCTCGGCCTCCGAAAGTGCTGGGGATTACAGGAGTGAGCTAACAGGAGTGAGTTAACGCTTTTTTTTTTTTTTTTTTTTTTTGAGACAGAGTCTCGCTCTGTCACCAA
The DNA here is from genome assembly GCF_029281585.2 of Gorilla gorilla gorilla. NCBI lineage: Eukaryota > Metazoa > Chordata > Mammalia > Primates > Hominidae > Gorilla > Gorilla gorilla. The sequence goes on from NC_073248.2 coordinate 8,362,977, forward strand.
GGCTGGAGTGCAGTGGTGCGATCTCGGCTCACTGCAAGCTCCACCTCCTGGGTTCATGCCATTCTCCTGCCTCAGCCTCCCGAGTAGCTGGGACTACAGGCGCCCACCACCACACCCAGCTAATTTTTTTTTTTTTTGTATTTTTAGTAGAGATGGGGTTTCACCGTGTTAGCCAGGATGGTCTCAATCTCCTGATCTCGTGATCTGCCCCCCCTCAGACTCCCAAAGTGCTGGGATTACAGGAATGAGCCACCGCGCCTGGCCTGAGTTAACTCTTCACTGCACAGAGCTCACCAAGATCTCTCCCAAGATTGGCACCTTATCATTTTGCAGGAAAACTATGACAAGACTTGAGCGTTTCACATCGCACACACATAAAGGGTCAGTCTTGTGTATTTACTTTAAATCTGGAGAACAGGTCTTGACTGTAGGTTCAGTTCAACTCATCAGTTGGGAGCTGCTGACCGAATTCCCAGGGACTCCTGGAATCCACGGCTTTGGGTGATATCAGCAGCTGGGCTTTTGCAGGGGACATCAGAAAGAAAGAAAGAACATGGGCTGGGCACAGCGGCTCATGCCTGTAATCCCAGCACTTTGGGAGGCCGAGGCAGGCGGATCACCTCAGGTTGGGAGTTCGAGACCAGCCTCAGCAACATGGAGAAATCCCGTCTCTACTAAAAATACAAAAATTAGCCGGGCGTGGTGGCGTGTGCCTGTAGTCCCAGCTATTCAGGAGGCTGAGGCAGGAGAATCTCTTGAAACCAGGAGGTGGAGGTTGTGGTGAGCCGAGATCAGGCCCTTGCACTCCAGCCTGGGCAACAAGAGCAAAACTCCATCTCAAACAAACAAACAAAAAAACAAAAAGAAACCATATTATGATTTTTTTTAAAGGAGGAGGAGAGAAAGAGGCCACACGTATCATTCAGTATTTTCTTTCTTTTTTTTTTTTTGGAGACAGTCTCGCTGTCGCCCAGGCTGGAGTGCAGTGGCACGATCTGGGCTCACTGCAAGCTCCGCCTCCCGGGTTCAAGCCATTCTCCTGCCTCAGCCTCCCGAGTAGCTGGGACCACAGGCACCCGCCATCACGCCCGGCTAATTTTTTTGTATTTTTAGTAGAGACAGGGTTTCACCGTGTTAGCCAGGATGGTCTTGATCTCCTGACCTCGTGATCTGCCCACCTCCGCCTCCCAAAGTGCTAGGATTACAGGCGTGAGCCACCGCGCCCGGTCTCAGTATTTTCTTATCTTTCTCCTAAGCCTTTTTGTTTTCCGAGGCTAGGTCTGCAGGTGACTAGCCTGGAAGACCTGGGAAAGGCATGACCCATCCAGGTGACCTTTTGTGCCCAGAATAGGTTTAGTCAAATGGGATTGGATTGCAGGCTGACCTCGGGGTGCCTGCCCTGTGTTCCAGGGGATTTCTTTAAAGACCCTCTTCCGGAAGCAGATCTGTACATCCTGGCCAGGGTCCTCCATGACTGGGCAGATGGAAAGTGCTCACACCTGCTGGAGAGGATCTACCACACTTGCAAGCCAGGTAAGTTGTGGGGTTTGCATTTCAGCGTGTGCTTGTGACACGGGGCAGAATTGTACGAGTCGCATTTAGAAGGCAGGCACTGAAATCATCCCACAAGTAAGGGTAGACATCCTGCCCAATATGGCTTTCCTTTTAGATAACCACCTGCAATAAATAGGCTCCTAATTTCTATTCTATTGATAAAACCACATAAAGATGGAAAAAGTGAAAGGTCCTCTGAAACTTCAGTGGCCTCACTTTGGTGAAATTCTTTCAGAATTAGGCTAGTGTCTGTGTGTGTGATGAGGACCGTGCCCCACTGACTTCTGAGGTCCACCCATCCTGATGGTTCATGAGGATGTGCGCACAGCCTCTGTGTGTGATGGGGACAGTGTCCCAGCTCTCCTGTGAGGTCCACTCATCCTGATGGTTCATGAGGACGTGGGCACAGCCTCTGTGTATGATGGGGACAGTGTCCCAGCTCTCCTGTGAGGTCCACCCATCCTGATGGTTCATGAGGATGTGCGCACAGCCTCTGTGTGTGATGAGGACCGTGCCCCACTGACTTCTGAGGTCCACCCATCCTGATGGTTCATGAGGATGTGCGCACAGCCTCTGTGTGTCATGGGGACAGTGTCCCAGCTCTCCTGTGAGGTCCACCCATCCTGATGATCCATGAGGATGTGCGCACAGCCTCTGTGTGTCATGGGGACAGTGTCCCAGCTCTCCTGTGAGGTCCATCCCTCCTGATGGTTCATGAGGATGTGCGCACAGCCTCTGTGTGTGATGGGGACAGTGTCCCAGCTCTCCTGTGAGGTCCACCCATCCTGATGGTTCATGAGGATGTGGACACAGCCTCTGTGTGTGATGAGGACCGTGCCCCACTGACTTCTGAGGTCCACCCATCCTGATGGTTCATGAGGATGTGCGCACAGCCTCTGTGTGTGATGAGGACAGTGTCCCAGCTCTCCTGTGAGGTCCATCCATCCTGATGATCCATGAGGATGTGCGCACAGCCTCTGTGTGTCATGGGGACAGTGTCCCAGTTCTCCTGTGAGGTCCATCCCTCCTGATGGTTCATGAGGATGTGCGCACAGCCTCTGTGTGTGATGGGGACAGTGTCCCAGCTCTCCTGTGAGGTCCACCCATCCTGATGGTTCATGAGGATGTGGGCACAGCCTCTGTGTATGATGGGGACAGTGCCCCACTGACTTCTGAGGTCCACCCATCCTGATGGTTCATGAGGACGTGGGCACAGCCTCTGTGTATGATGGGGACAGTGTCTCAGTTCTCCTGTGAGGTCCATCCATCCTGGTGGTCCATGAGGACGTGGACACAGCCTCTGTTGTGTGATGGGGACAGTGTCCCAGTTCTCCTGTGAGGTCCACCCATCCTGGTGGTCCATGAGGATGTGGACACAGCCTCTGTTGTGTGATGGGGACAGTGTCCCAGTGTCGTGTGAGGTCCACCCATCCTGATGGTCCATGAGGATGTGGATACAGCCTCTGTGTGTGTGATGGGGACAGTGTCCCAGTTCTCCTTTGAGGTCCACCCATCCTGGTGGTCCATGAGAACGTGGACACAGCCTCTGTGTGTGTGATGGGGACAGTGTCCCAGTTCTCCTTTGAGGTCCACCCACCCTGGTGGTCCATGAGGACGTGGGCACAGTCTCTGTGTGTCATGGGGACAGTGTCCCAGTTCTCCTGTGAGGTCCACTCATCCTGATGGTTCATGAGGATGTGGGCACAGTCTCTGTGTGTCATGGGGACAGTGTCCCAGCTCTCCTGTGAGGTCCACCCATCCTGATGGTTCATGAGGACGTGGGCACAGTCTCTGTGTGTCATGGGGACAGTGTCCCAGTTCTCCTGTGAGGTCCACTCATCCTGATGGTTCATGAGGATGTGCGCACAGCCTCTGTGTGTGATGGGGACAGTGTCCCAGCTCTCCTGTGAGGTCCATCCATCCTGATGATCCATGAGGATGTGGACACAGCCTCTGTATGTGTGATGGGGACAGTGTCCCAGTGTCCTGTGAGGTCCATCCCTCCTGATGGTTCATGAGGATGTGGGCACAGCCTCTGTGTGTGAGATAGGGACCATGTCCCAGATCTCCTGTGAGGTCCACCCATCCTGATGATCCATGAAGATGTGGACACAGCCTCTGTGTGTGAGATAGGGACCATGTCCCAGCTCTCCTGTGAGGTCCACCCATCCTGATGATCCATGAGGATGTGGACACAGCCTCTGTGTGTGTGATGGGGACAGTGTCCCAGTGTCCTGTGAGGTCCACCCATCCTGATGGTTCATGAGGACGTGGGCACAGCCTCTGTGTGTGATGGGGACAGCGTCCCAGCTCTCCTGTGAGGTCCATCCATCCTGATGGCACATGAGGAGGTGGGCACAGCCTCTGTGTGTAATGGGGACAGTGTCCCAGTGTCCTGTGAGGTCCATCCATCCTGATGGTCCATGAGGACGTGGGCACAGCCTCTGTGTGTGAGATAGGGACCATGTCCCAGCTCTCCTGTGAGGTCCACCCATCCTGATGCTTCATGAGGACGTGGGCACAGCCTCTGTGTATGATGGGGACAGTGTCTCAGTTCTCCTGTGAGGTCCACCCATCCTGGTGGTCCATGAGGATGTGGACACAGCCTCTGTTGTGTGATGGGGACAGTGTCCCAGTTCTCCTGTGAGGTCCACCCATCCTGGTGGTCCATGAGGATGTGGACACAGCCTCTGTTGTGTGATGGGGACAGTGTCCCAGTGTCCTGTGATGTCCACCCATCCTGATGGTCCATGAGGATGTGGATACAGCCTCTGTGTGTGTGATGGGGACAGTGTCCCAGTTCTCCTTTGAGGTCCACCCATCCTGGTGGTCCATGAGGACGTGGACACAGCCTCTGTGTGTGTGATGGGGACAGTGTCTCAGTTCTCCTTTGAGGTCCACCCACCCTGGTGGTCCATGAGGACATGGGCACAGCCTCTGTTGTGTGATGGGGACAGTGTCCCAGTGTCCTGTGAGGTCCACCCATCCTGATGGTCCATGAGGATGTGGACACAGCCACTCTGTGTGTGATGGGGACAGTGTCCCAGCTCTCCTGTGAGGTCCATCCATCCTGATGGTTCATGAGGACGTGAGCACAGCCTCTGTGTGTGTGTTGGGGACAGTGTCCCACTTCTCCTGTGAGGTCCACCTATCCTGATGCTTCATGAGGATGTGGGCACAGCCTCTGTGTGTGTGATGGGGACAGTGTCCCAGTGTCCTGTGAGGTCCACCCATCCTGGTGGTCCATGAGTACATGGACACAGCCTCTCTGTGTGAGATGGGGACAGTGTCCCAGTTCTCCTGTGAGGTCCACCCCTCCTGGTGGTCCATGAGTACATGGACACAGCCTCTCTGTGTGTGATAAGGACAGTGTTCCAGCTCTCCTGTGAGGTCCACCCATCTTGATGGTTCATGAGGACTTGGGCATGGCCTCTGTGTGTGTGATGGGGACAGTGTCCCAGTGTCCTGTGAGGTCCACCCATCCTGATGGCTCATGAGGACGTGGGCACAGCCTCTTTGTGTAATGGGGATAGCGTCCCAGTGTCCTGTGAGGTCCATCCATCCTGATGGTTCATGAGGACGTGAGCACAGCCTCTGTGTGTGTGTTGGGGACAGTGTCCCACTTCTCCTGTGAGGTCCACCTATCCTGATGCTTCATGAGGATGTGGGCACAGCCTCTGTGTGTGTGATGGGGACAGTGTCCCAGTGTCCTGTGAGGTCCACCCATCCTGGTGGTCCATGAGTACATGGACACAGCCTCTCTGTGTGAGATGGGGACAGTGTCCCAGTTCTCCTGTGAGGTCCACCCATCCTGGTGGTCCATGAGTACATGGACACAGCCTCTCTGTGTGTGATAAGGACAGTGTTCCAGCTCTCCTGTGAGGTCCACCCATCTTGATGGTTCATGAGGACTTGGGCATGGCCTCTGTGTGTGTGATGGGGACAGTGTCCCAGTGTCCTGTGAGGTCCACCCATCCTGATGGTTCATGAGGACGTGGGCACAGCCTCTTTGTGTAATGGGGATAGCGTCCCAGTGTCCTGTGAGGTCCATCCATCCTGATAGCCCATGAGGATGTGGGCACAGCCTCTGTGTGTGTGTGTGATGGGGACGGTGTCCCAGTTCTCCTGTGAGGTCCACCCATCCTCATGGTCCATGAGGACGTGGGCACAGCCTCTCTGTGTGTGATAAGGACAGTGTTCCAGCTCTCCTGTGAGGTCCACCCATCTTGATGGTTCATGAGGACTTGGGCATGGCCTCTGTGTGTGTGATAGGGACAGTGTCCCAGTGTCCTGTGAGGTCTATGCATCCTGATGGTCCATGAGGACATGGGCACAGCCTCTGTGTGTGTGATAAGGACAGTGTTCCAGTATCCTGTGAGGTCCACCCATCCTGATGGTTCATGAGGACGTGGGCGCAGCCTCTGTGTGTAATGGGGACAGTGTCCCAGTGTCCTGTGAGGCCCACCCATCCTGATGGTTCATGAGGACGTGGGCACAGCCTCTGTGTGTAATGGGGACAGTGTCCCAGTGTCCTGTGAGGTCCATGCATCCTGATGGTCCATGAGGACATGGGCACAACCTCTGTGTGTATAATGGGGACAGTGTCCTAGTGTCCTGTGAGGTCCACCCATCCTGATGGTTCATGAGGACGTGGGCGCAGCCTCTGTGTGTAATGGGGACAGTGTCCCAGTGTCCTGTGAGGTCCATCCATCCTGATGGCCCATGAGGATGTGGGCACAGCCTCTGTGTGTGTGTGATGGGGATGGTGTCCCAGTTCTCCTGTGAGGTCCACCCATCCTGATGGTTCATGAGGACATGGGCACAGCCTCTATGTGTGTGATGGGGACAGTGTCCCAGCATCCTGTGAGGTTCATCCATCCTGATGATCCATGAGGACGTGGGCACAGCCTCTGAGTGTGTGATGGGGACAGTGCCCTGACTGTCCTCTGAGGTCTGGCTGTCCTTATGGTTCACTGGGACTTTGGCACAGTCTGTCTGTGTGTTTGTGTGTGATGTGGACTGTGCCCCTCCCTTTCTAGGTGGTGGCATTCTGGTAATTGAAAGCCTCCTGGATGAAGACAGGCGAGGTCCTCTGCTCACGCAGCTCTACTCTCTGAACATGCTTGTGCAGACGGAAGGGCAGGAGAGGACCCCCACCCACTACCACATGCTCCTCTCTTCTGCTGGCTTCAGAGACTTCCAGTTTAAGAAAACAGGAGCCATTTATGATGCCATTTTAGCCAGGAAATAACTTTTTCTTGTGATCTGGTACTAATGTCAAAGCACACAAGACATAATAATAAAGAGATGTATCTCCAGTGGCTTCTTGTTCTTGGTGTTCACATGATAAGTGACTGGAGGCTTCTGTGGACAGGGTTGGACTGCTTCTAATTTGTAGATTATTTCCCAGGCTTTACTGAGGACCACGCTGATGGGGGTGTGAGCTCAGCTTTGATATTGACTGTAAGCAAAGTTTTGGTCCTCTTCATGCTGTAAAGTGGGACTCCAGTGTTCACCTTGAGGGGTATCTGTTAGAAGCTTCACCCTGAACAGAACTTTGGCACCAGTGATGGATGTAGCAACTATAGGTGTCTATGAAATATGAGGTTCTCCTTTCAGGCTGCCTTGCACAGCTCTGTGACTTATTAGTGATGCCATTTCAACAGTGAGAAAGGTGAGGCTTTCTGTCTCTCTCTGTTTCTGCCTCAGACAGTCCCGTCTGTCTCTCCTGTATGCATCTGTACTCAAATCTTTTCATGTAGCCACCATGAGAATGCAGGCATTTGCCACCAGATTAGATCACGCCCCATCTGTGGATACAGAGAAATCAGCAGAAGATGCTACAGAAGAGGGAAATATTTCCCTCCTACCAATCTCATACCCATTTCTCCCTGGGCCTCTTCCGCGATGTCAACAAGGTTTTCTACTTCTTGTTTTCCTCTAGTGTACATTTTAGATTATTTTGGTACTTTCTTTACTCTCAGTCTAAACATTTTTTTTTCAACTAAAAAGATGAGAAAACAAAACAAAATGGAATAATCGTCAAAGCAAGTTGTTGTGGGTTGAATTCTGTTCCCCAAAAGATATGTCCAGGCTGTGGCCCCGGAACCTGTGAATGGTATCTTTTTTAGAAGTAAGATCTTTGCTGATGAAATCAAGTTAAGATGAGGTCATTAGGATGAGCTCTAAATCCAATATGACTGATGTGCTTATAAGAAAACAAGAGACACAGAAACGCACAGAAGAGAGGGGAGAATGTCACATGAGGACACAGACACAGGTGAGAAGGCCACATGGAGACAGAGGCAGAGACTAGAGTGATACGGCCACAAGCCCAGGGACACCTGGAGCCCTCAGGAACTGGGAGAGGCAGGAAGAGTCCTCCCCTAGAGCCTCTGGAGGGAATGTAGCTCTGCGACATCTTGATCTCAGAATTCTAGTTTGCAGCACTGGGCAAGTTTATTATTATTATTATTATTATTATTATTATTATTATTATTATTTTGAGATGGAGTCTTGCTCTATTGCCCAGGCTGGAGTGCAGTGGCATGATCTCGGCTCGCTGCAAGCGCCACCTCCCAGGTTCACGCCATTCTGCCTCAGCCTCCTGAGTAGCTGGGACTACAGGTGCCTGCCACCACACCCAGCTAATTTTTTGTATTTTTAGTAAAGACACGGTTTCACCATGTTAGGTGGTCCTAACAAACTCATCTACAAGAAAGGTAAGGAATGGTGTGCACATTTCAAATTTTAAGTTTGAAAAAGCACAAGAGAATCTGCTTCTTTTTGCAATGTCTAATCTGTTTAAAAGGCATCTTTCACAGAAGAGAGAGAGTGATTCGGGAATATTTGCAGAGTTGCACGACACCTTTTAAAATTAGATTAAACAGGAAGAAAAGAGACTCAGGGACATCTTAATTCTCTGTTGAGGAGTTCTCATAAACTAAATGGTCTAATTTCAAAATGTTCAAGCTGAAGTTTGGAAATGAACTCTTTCGAAAAACATGCTTATGTCAGTTGCTGGGAGTTGCAGCTGGTGGTCATCCCCGAGAAAATGCATTCACCACAAGTCCATGGAGGCCTTATTCATGCCAAGAGTGGTGGAGTCCAGTCCCTCAGAGTGCTCTGTGTGCCCTGCTGCAAATAGGACCTTTTCCTGGATATTCAGTGATGCACAGGCAACTAATTATAGGGGAACGCTTATTTAATAAGGAATGAAGATTTTATCTTCTTATTTATTTTTCAGAGATGAAGTCTTGCTCTGTTTCCCAGGCTGGAGTACAGTGGTACAGTGATAGCTCACTGCAGCCTCCAACTCATGGGCTCAAGCGATTCTCCTGCCTCAGCCTCCCTAGTAGCTGGGACTATAGGCTCAACTAATCAATTTTTTTCTTTTTTTTAGAGACAGGATCTTGCTATGTTGCCCAGGCTGTTCTCAAACTCCTGGCCTCAAGTGAGTCTCCTGCCTCAGCCTCCCAAAATGCTGGAATTATAGGCACGAGTCACTGCACCTGGCCTATTTGATCTTTCTGATTCTTGCCCCATCAATGCCCTGTCAAATTTTCTTCACCCCAAGTAACAGAACTTGATTAATTACCATAATTATCTGATCTAATGGAGTTCCCAAGCCCCATCAGCTTTTTTTTTTTTTTTTTTTTTTTTTTTGAGACAGAGTCTTGCTCTGTCACCCAGGCTGGAGTGCAGCGGCATGATCTCGGGTCACTGCAAGCTCCACCTCCGGGTTCATGCCATTCTCCTGCCTCAGCCTTCCAAGTAGCTAGGACTACAGGTGCCCACCACCACGCCTGGCTAATTTTTTTTTGTATTTTTAGTAGAGACAGGGTTTCACTGTGGTCTCGATCTCCTGACCTCATGATCTGCCCACCTCAGCCTCCCAAAATGCTGGGATTACAGGCGTGAGCCACTGCACCCGGCCCCAAGCCCCTATCAGCTTTAAAGAAAACTTCAGTTTTTAAAACTAAGATCCTGACTTTCCTGCATGGTGAGTGCTGAGACATTCCTCCCTCATGGCTGCTCCATGGAGCAAGGGCTAGGGTCTGACTTGAGAACTGCCTCCCCTTTTGGGCAGAGAGGAGGACCAGAGCAGGCAGGGTCTTCCATCCCTACTGAAGGGGTTGGAGGTGGGCAATGGTCTCTGTCCAGGCTGACCCTTTTGATGCTGGAGCCTAGCTGGTTTTCCAAGTCCCCATCCATGTGGTAGACATGGCTATGGTGGGCATTGTTCATTGCCATCCTGTCTTCCTTTGTATTCAGAGATCCTCTTAGAGATAGCCAAGGAGTCTCCATTAGTATTTCTGGAGTGGGCATCCCTTGTGCTTGGCTGGGAGCCACCTCATCAGCACCACTGTCCTGCCTCTCCATTCACCATGAGAACCTCATGGGCTCCTCTTCCAAGTTCAGGAGCCAGGTGGTTCTAGAAGGTGCCCATTATACCATCTCTCCCCATTGGACCTTCTTTGCCCCAGGTCAAGTAGGCACAGGGAGTTTTCTTCCTAACCAGAAACTTAGCAGAGAAAGACAGCTCCTCTTGTCTTCTTGCAGGCTCCCCTCAATCTTTATGAGTGGTTTTCTGGGACTCCTTTCTCTTGGCTGGGAGGAGACCCCAGCTTCTCTCTCCCAAGGCAGAGCATCAGACAGATGTTAATTCCTTCCCACACACCCAAAGTTAGTTGTCACTTATACCACTGGCCTGGGGTTCCTGTGAGTGGGAAGGTGTATTTATTTGGGATTTTTTTCCATTTTGTCCTTAAATCCCAAGTCCTGGTGAGTTAATTGAGGACATAGTGTACCAAAATCTATTTTTTCCTCCTATTTCTTCCTCTCCTTCCTTCCTTCCTTCCCTTTCTTTCTCTCTCTCTCTCTCTTTCTTTCTTTCTTTCTTTCTTTTTTTTTTTTTTTTGAGATGGAATCTTGCTGTCTCCCAGGCTGGAGTGCAGTGGTGTGATCTCAGCTCACTGCGAGCTCCACCTCCCGGGTTCATGCCATTCTCCTGCCTCAGCCTCCTGAGTAACTGGGACTATAGGCACCCGCCACCATGCCCGGCTACTTTTTTGCATTTTTAGTAGAGACAGCATTTCACTGTGTTAGCCAGGATGGTCTTGATCTCCTGACCTCGTGATCCACCTGCCTTAGCCTCCCAAAGTGCTGGGATTACACGCGTGAGCCACAACGCCTGGACTCACTCTTTCTTTCTCTTCCTTTCTTTTTTCTTTCTTTCTTTCTCTCTTGTTTCCTTGTTTCTCTTTCCCCCTTTACCTCTTTCTTCTTTTTCTTCCCTTTCTTTTCTTTCTTTTCTTTCCTTTTTTTCTTTCTTTTCCTTTCTTTCTCTCTTTCTCTCTCTCTTTCTCTCTCTCTTTCTCTCTTTCTCTCTTTCTTTCTTCTTTCTTTCTTTCCTTCCTTCCTTCTTTCTTTCTTCCTTTCTTTCTTTCTTTCTTTCTTTCTTTCTTTCTTTCTTTCTTTCTTTCTTTCTTTCTTTCTTTCCCCTTTCTGATTTTCTATCTATCTAATGCTCTAAGTCATAAAACGAAGAAAAAACGTGAGCATTTGCCACTGCTTTTTCTTCTTGCAGACAGTTTCAGTGGGTGGTTGTATTTGTCTGGGTAGTGACCTGTAGCTATTAGTGACCTGTAGCTGCTGTAGCAAGTTATCACAAATGTGGTAGCTGAAAACAACACAAGTTAACTGTCTTACAGTTATGAAGAACAGAAGGCTGAAGTCAGTTTCCCTAGGCTAACATAAAAGTGTTGGCAGGACTGGTTTATTCTAGAGGCTTTGGAGGTGAATGCATTTTCTTGCCTTGCCGGCTTCCAGAAGCTGCCTGCTTTCCTTGGCTCATGGTCCCTTCCTCCACTTGCAAAACCTACACCCACATCACTCCAGGCTCTGCTTCCATTGTCACCCCTTCTATAACTTTGATCCTCTTGCCTCCCTCTCATAAGGAGCCTTCTGATGACAGACGGCCGGCCCAGAGAATCCAGGACAGCCCCCCTCTTAGGATCACTAATTAAACCACAGTTGCCAAGTGTGTTTTTCCAGGTGAGGTCACATACTCACAGGTTCTAGAGACTGGGATGTGGACAGCTTTGGGGGATATTATTCCTCTACCATAGGGGCAGTGGGATGTATAAATCTTTGGGGCCATTATTCTGTCTATCACGTGGGGATTTGGGTGTTGATAACGTTTTTAGGGTCATTGTTCTGTCCACCATGTGGGGATTAGGATGTGGACATCTTTGGGGGCCATTACTCCTTCTACCACATGGGATTGCAATGTAGACATCTTGGGGCCATTATTCTGTCTCCCACATGGGATTAGGATGTGGACATCTTTGGGGCCATTATTCTGTCTACCACATGGGATTGGGATGTGGACATCTTTGGGGCCATTATTCTGTCTCCCACATGGGATTGGGACGTGGACATCTTTGGGGCCATTATTCTGTCTACCACATGGGATTGGGACGTGGACATCTTTGGGGCCATTATTCTGTCTCCCACATGGGATTGGGACGTGGACATCTTTGGGGCCATTATTCTGTCTCCCACATGGGATTGGGATGTGGACATGTTTGGGGCCATTATTCTGTCTCCCACATGGGATTAGGACGTGGACATCTTTGGGGCCATTATATTGTCTCCCACATGGGATTAGGATGTGGACATGTTTGGGGCCATTATTCTGTCTACCACATGGGATTAGGATGTGGACATCTTTGGGGCCATTATTCTGTCTCCCACATGGGATTGGGACGTGGACATCTTTGGGGCCATTATTCTGTCTCCCACATGGGATTAGGATGTGGACATCTTTGGGGCCATTATTCTGTCTCCCACATGGGATTGGGACGTGGACATCTTTGGGGCCATTATTCTGTCTACCACATGGGATTAGGATGTGGACATCTTTGGGGCCATTATTCTGTCTCCCACATGTGATTGGGACGTGGACATCTTTGGGGCCATTATTCTGTCTCCCGTATGGCATTAGGATGTGGACATCTTTGGGGCCATTATTCTGTCTCCCACTTGAGATTAAGATGTGGACATTTTTGAGGCCATTATTCTCTCTACCACACAGGGATTAGAATGTGGACATCTGGCCGGGCGCAGTGGCTCACACCTGTAATCCCAGCACTTTGGGAGGCCGAGGCGGGTGGATCACAAGGTCAGGAGATCGAGACCATCCTTGCTAACATGGTGAAACCCCATCTCTACTAAAAATATAAAAAATTGGCTGGGCGTGGTGGCAGGCACCTGTAGTCCCAGCTACTAGGGAGGCTGAGGCAGGAGAATGGCGTGAACCCGGGAGGCAGAGGTTGCAGTGAGCCAAGATCGCGCCACTGCACTCCAGCCTGGGCGACAGAGCGAGAGTCCGTCTCAAAATAAATAAATAAATAAATAAAATAAAAGCGTGTGTATACGTTCATATATACAGACGGTTTCCAGCTTACAGTGGTTGGATTTACAACTTTTCAGCGTTACGATCAGTGTATCAAGATACTAAATGCATTTTTAAGTTAAGGTATGTGGATCCATGATAGACTTGTGGGGAGGTAACCCCACTGTAAGTCAAGGGGCATCCCTCTGTTTGTAGATAGATTCTCCACCCCCTAAAAAAAATTATTAGCACTGTGACCACCCCTAAAGTGGCTCAGGCTCATGCATGCAGCCCGCCTGGGCTTGAATGCTCTTTGCAAACATACGTTAGGTCTGGACAGCCCAGTTCTTCAGGGAAACCCTCTTGTGGCCATGGCAACATGTGGACCATTCCGGAAGAGCGAGAACCGGTGCCTGCCAGCAGGTGGCAGCATGGGGCAGCTGATGTAACCCGGCTTCCTTCGCTCCAAGATTGCACCTGTCAGAGGCAGTCAGGGCTGGGGTGACCGTGAATGGGGAAAAAGCAACCCCCCGCCCCAAATTTATTGCTTTGCCGCTTTTTTTTTTTTTTTGAGATGGAGTCTCGCACTGTCGCCTGGGCTGGAGTGCAAAGGCAAGATCTCGGCTCACTGCAACCTCCACCTCCTGGGTTCAAGTGATTCTCCTTCCTCAGCCTCCCGAGTAGCTAGGGTTATAGGCACCTGCCACCACACCTGGGTAATTTTTTTTTGTATTTTTAGTAGAGACAGGGTTTCACCATGTTGGCCAGGCTGGTCTCGAACTCCTGACCTCGTGACCTGCCCGCCTCAGCCTCCCAAAGTGTTGGGATTACAGGCGTGAGCCACCGTGCCCAGTCTGCTTTGCTGTTTTAAATGTTAGGTTTCACTAAAAACAATCCCACATCCAAAAGGATTTTTTCATTATTTTCCCCCATCAAGGGCAGATACACTAAAACTTCAGAGGCTGGCCTGGCGCAGTGGCTCATGCCTGTAATCCCAGCACTTTGGGAGGCCGAAGGGGGTGTATCAGTTGAGGTCAGGAGTTCGAGACCACCCTGGGCAACATGGTGAAACCCTATCTCTACTAAAAAGCACAAAATTAGCTGGGCGTGGTGGTGGGCGCCTGTAATTCCAGCTACTCGGGAGACTGAGGCAGGAGAATCGTTTGAACCCGGGAGGTGGAGGTTGCAGTGAGCCGAGATCGTGCCACTGCCCTCCAGCCTGGGCAACAGGAGCAAAACTCGGTCTCAAAAAAAAAAAAAAAATCAGAGGCTTACATTTTCTCTTGTTGAAAAATGAGGAGAGGGATATTTTCCCACTTTCCGCCCCGCCCCCCTCCCCAGCAAACTGGTAGCTGCAAGTTCTTTGTCTGCCTTTTTCAAATGTGTGTAAATCTTTTAAAGAAAGCCGCACCACAGCTCAAGAATGTTTCCTGCAGTGTCTGGGAGGAGTCTCTTTGAAATGTGATCCCCAAGGGGGAGGGAAAAAAAGCCTCATCCCCCAGGGTCCACAGAGGAGAAGAGCTTAATTTAAGCTGTCACCTGACTCCAAATTGCAAAGCCTACACCTCCAGTCAAAATGAGTCCTTGTTTAGTTTCAGAAAGTGAAAGGAAAGGGCTGTCTCAACTTTGCTGTGTAAAAGGATGAGATTTCTTTCTTTTTTTCCTTTTCTTTTTTTTTTTTGAGATGGAGTTCTGCTCTTGTTACCCAGGCTGGAGTGCAGTGGTGCGATCTTGGCTCACCGATACCTCTGCCTCCCGGGTTCAAGCGATTCTCCTGCCTCAGCCTCCCGAGTAGCTGGGATTGCAGGCACGCACCACCATACCCGGCTAATTTTTTGTATTTTTAGTGGACACAAAGTTTCTCCATGTTGGTCAGGCTGGTTTCGAACTCCCGACCTCAGGTGATCCACCTGCCTCGGCCTCCCAAAGTGCTGGGATGACAGGCGTGAGCCACCACACCCGGCCCATAAAAGGGTGAGATTTCTTTCTGTGTTTCTGATCCCTTTCACGGATGGCCTGGGATGTATATCACATTTGAATTTAATGCTTGTTCTGTAGAAAAATGGCTTTCTTTTTCTTCTACCCTTGAGGAGAGGGGTTAAGGAAGGAGTTTCTGGATTGGGAGGAGATTTTTTTGCTTTTTTTTTTTTTTTTTTTTTTTTGAGACAGAGTCCCTGTGACTCAGTCTGGAGTGCCCTGGAAGATCTTGGCTCACTGCAACCTCCACCTCCACGGTTCAAGCGATTCTCCTGCCTCAGCCTCTCGAGTAGCTGGAATTACAGTTGTGCACCATCATCTCTGGCTAATTTTTGTTTTTTTTTTTTTTTTTGAGATAGAATTTCTCTCTTGTTGCCCAGACTGGAGTGCAATGGCGTGATCTCAGCTCACCACAACCTCCGCCTCTCAGGTTCAAGCGATTCTCCTGCCTCAGCTTCCCTAATAGCTGGGATTACAGGCATGTGCCACCACGCCCAGCTAATTTTTGTATTTTTAGTAGAGATGGGGTTTCACCATGTTGGCCAGGCTGGTCTCGAACTCCGGACCTCAGGTGATCCACCTGCCTTAGCCTCCCAAAGTGCTGCGATTACAGGCGTGAACCACCGTACCCGGCCAATTTTTGTATTTTTTTGGTAGAGACAGGGTTTCTCCATGTTGGTCAGGCTGGTCTCAAACTCCTGACCTGAAGTGATCTGCCCGCCTTGGCCTCCCAATGTGCTGGGATGAGGGGTGTAAGCCACTGCACCTGGCCTTTGGTTTTTTTTTTTTTTTTTTTTTTTTGAGACAGAGTCCCTGTCACTCAGTCTGGGGTGTCGTGGCTGATCTCGGCTCACTGCAACCTCTGCCTCCAGGATTCAAGCGATTCTCCTGCCTCAGCCTCCTGAGTAGCTGAGATTACAGGCGCCTGCCACCACGCCTGGCTAATTTTGTATTTTTTAGTAGAGATGGGGTTTGACCATGTTGCTCAGGCTGGTCTCGAACTACTGACCTCAAGTGGTCCGCCCGCCTCGGCCTCCCAAAGTGCTGGCGTGACAGGCATGAGCCACCGCTCCTGGTAGAGATTTTGCTTTTTAATTCTATTTCCTTAACACCTTGAACATGTATGGCTTGGGCTGTTCCTCATCTCAGCCTTATGTTTTGATTCGATTGCCTTCCAATGAGCACCTTATTATTTAAAAGTGGACTTCAAGATGGGACTGTACCATTTCCTTTTTTATCACATTTCACTGTTGGACCATGAACTCTATTATTATTGTTATTTTTGAGATAGAGTTTTGCTCTTGTTGCCCAGGCTGGAGTGCAATGGTGTGATCTCAGCTCACTGCAACCTCTGCCTTCCGGTTTCAAGCGATTCTCCTGCCTCAGCCTGCCGAAGAGCTGGGATTACAGGCACACACCACCATGCCCGGCTAATTTTTGTATTTTTAATAGAGACAGGGTTTCACCATGTTGCCCAGGCTGGTCTCGAACTCCTGACCTCATGATCCGCCTGCCTCGGCCTCCCGAAGTGCTGGGACTACAGGCATGTGCCACCACACCCGGCTAATTTTTGTATTTTTAATAGAGACATGGTTTCACCATGTTGCCCAGGCTGGTCTCGAACTCCTGACCTCATGATCCGCCTGCCTCGGCCTCCCAAAGTGCTGGGACTACAGGCATGTGCCACCATACCCAGCTAATTTTTGTATTTTTAATAGAGACAGGGTTTCTCCATGTTGCCCAGGCTGGTCTCGAACTCCTGACCTCATGATCCGCCCGCCTCGGCCTCCCAAAGTGCTGCGATGACAGGTGTGAGCCACCACGCCCGGTCACCATGAACTCTAATGTCAGAAATTACCGAGGCGCTGTTTCTGCATTTTTTTTCTAGTATGGATCCTGGTAAGCCACATCCAGAAGAGATTTCTCTGGAAGAACTTTGCCTTGAATGGAAGCAATTGTCCTGATGGCCACTAGGAGGAGCAAGCATCCTTTTCTCTCTTCGAATTGTAACGCGAGAAGGCTCTGAGGCAGGTGTCCATAATTGAGGAAGTTGACTTTGCTAGGGTTGAGGACACCATGACATAACCTCAGTAGGTCTTGATGACGTGGGCCCAAGGTGGTTGGGGTGTAGCTTGCTTTTATACATTTTAGGAAGACTGGAAGCATCAATCAATACATGTAAGATGTACGTTGGTTCTATCTCGAAGGGCGGGGTGACTCAAAGCGGGGTTACACTTAAACATATTCAGGGCCGGGCGCGGTGGCTCACACCTGTCGTCCTAGCACTTTGGGAGGCCGAGGTGGGTGGGTCACCTGAGGTCAGGAGTTCGAGACCATCCTGGCCAACATGGTGACACCCTGTCTCTACTAAAAATACAAAATCAGGACGGGCGCAGTGGCTCACGCCTGTCATCCCAGTACTTTGGGAGGCCAAGGCAGGCGCATCACGAGGTCAGGAGTTTGACACCAGCCTGACCAACATGGCAAAACCCCATCTGTACTAAAAATACAAAAATCAGCCCAGCGTGGTGGTGCATGCTTGTAGTCCCAGCTACTTGGGAGGTTGAGGCAGAAGAATCGTTTGAACCCGGGAGGCAGAGGTTGTGATAAGCCGAGATCGTGCCACTGCACTCCAGCCTGGGTGACAGAGCAAGACTCCATCTCAAAATCCAAAAAAAAAAAGAAAAGAAAAGAAAGAAAAGAAAGAACGAACCATAAAAATGGGTAACCAGCAACCTTGGGGGACTGCTCTGTCTACGGAGTAGCCATTCTTTTATTCCTTTACTTTCCCAATAAACTCGCTTTCCCTTTGGTCTATGGACTTGCCCTCAATTCTTTCTTGCATGAGATCCTAGAACCCTTTCTTGGGATCTGGATGAGGACCCCTTTCTGGTAACAGAGGGGTGTGGCGAGGCCTGGCCAACCTCCACTTCCCAACACGGCATGAACTTTAAATTGAAATTGAAATAATTTCATGTTAAATTTTAGAGTGTCCTGGCCAAGGAGGGAGTCCATTCAGATTTTTATTTTTGCTTTATTTATTTATTTTTTATTTTTTTGAGAAGGAGTCTCGCTCTGTTGCCCAGGCTGGAGTGCAGTGGCCCAAACTCGGCTCACTGCAACCTCCGCCTGCTGGGTTCAAGCGATTCCCCTGCCTTAGCCTCCCAAGTAGCTGGGACTACAGGCGCCCGCCACCATGCCTGGCTAATTTTCTAATTTTTAGTAGAGATGGGGCTTCACCATGTTGGTCAGACTGGTCTTGAACTCCTGACCTCATGATCCGTCCGCCTCGGCCTCCCAAAGTGCTGGTATTACAGGCATGAGCCACCACGCCCGGCCTATGTTTGGTTTATGAGAGGAGCGGCTGATACCTGGAGATTTGATACCCACAAGCTCCCCTTAGCCGCAGTTCCAAAACAGGACATGGCTCAAGACCGCGTCTGGGGAGGAGGGGGAGACAGGATAATTCAGGCCTGCTGGGTGCTGCCTGCTAGGGGTACCCAGGGTCTGTAGATGTGTAAAGCCAGAGAGCTGGGACCAGAGTCTGCTGTTTCATTTTGCCCAAGACTTTCTGTGGACCTCCTGGAATAAGGCAGACCAGCTGATGGTTGGTTGTTTGTTTGTTTGTTTTTGACAGAGTCTTTCTCTGTCACCCAGGCTGGAGTGCAATGGCGCGATCTCGCCTCACTGCAACCTCCGCCTCCCAGGTTCAAGTGATTCCCCTGCCTCAGCCTCCCGAGTAGCTGGGACTACAGGCGCGCACCACCATGCCAGGCTAATTTTTGTATTTTTAGTAGAGATGGGGTTTCAGCATGTTGGTTAGGCTGGTCTTGTACTCCTGACCTCAAGTGATCCACCCGCCTCGGCCTCCCAAAGTGCTGGGATGACAGGCGTGAACCACCACGCCAGGCCCGGGTAATATCTCTTATAGCCAGAGTGATTTTAGAGTGACCTTCACATATCGTGACCCGTGAGTGAGTTTCCTGGGCGTAATGGTTAATACTGAATGTCAGCTTGATTGGATTGAAAGATCCAATCAAAGCGTTGTTCCTGGGTGTGTCTGTGAGGGTGTTGCCAAAGGAGAATAATACTAGAGTCAGTGGACTCCGAGAGGCAGAACCCCCCTCAATCTGGGTGGGCACCGTCTCATCAGCTGCCAGTTTGGCCAGAATAAAAGCAGGCAGAGGAGTGTGAAAAGGCTAGACTGGCTTAGCCTCCCAGCCTCCATCTTCCTCCCTTGCTGGATGCTTCCTGCCCTGGACCACTGGACTCCAAGTTCTTAAGCCTTGGGACTCAGACTGGCTTCCTGCCTCCTCAGCTTGTAGATGACCTATGGTGGGACCTCACCTTGTGACTGTGTCAGTTAATTCTCCTTAATAAACTCCCCTTCGTATGTATATAATTCATGTGTACTCTTTCTAGACCATATAGATTGTATTAGTCAGGGTTCCTTAGAGGAATAGAACAAATAGAAGATACACACACACACACACACACATATATGTATGTATATGTGTGTGTATATATACACACATATATACATATACACGTGTATATATACACACATATATACATATACACGTGTATATATACACACATATATACATATACACGTGTATATATACACACATATATACATATACACGTGTATATATACACACATATATACATATACACGTGTATATATACACACATATATACATATACACGTGTATATATACACACATATATACATATACACGTGTATATATACACACATATACATATACACGTGTATATATACACATATACACACATATATACACGTGTATATATACACACATATATACACGTGCATATACACATATACACGTGTGTATGTACACATATATACACGTGTGTATACACACACATATACACGTGTATACACACACATATATACACATATAGGTATATATACACAGATATGTGTATATACACACATGTATACACGTGTATACACACACACGTATATACACACACATATACACACATATATATACACACACAATACATATATGTGTGTGTGTGTGCGTGTGTGTGTATATATCTTCTATTTGTTCTATTTCTCTAAGGAACCCTGACTAATACAATCTATGTGGTCTAAAAAGAGTACACATGAATAATCCACTCCTAGTTTAGCATGTCATCAAGAAATAACCATAAAAATGGGGGCCAGGTGTGGTGGCTCACGCCTGTCATCCCAGCAGTTTGGGAGGCCGAGGTGGGTGGATCGCCTGAGGTCGGGAGTTGGAGACCAGCCTGGCCAACATGGTGAAACCCCATCTCTACTAAAAATACAAAAAAAATTAGCCGGGCATGGTGGCAGTTACCTGTAATCCCAGCTACTCGGGAGGCTGAGGCAGGAGAATCGCTTGAACCCGGGTGGCGGAGGTTGCAGTGAGCCAAGATCACGCCACTGCACTCCAGCCTGGGTGACAGAGTGAGACTCCATCTGAAAAAAAAAAAAAAGAAAAGGTTGTATTCTTTTGAGTCCTTGATAGCCTCTGACTGAATACATCATTTATTAGTTTGGTGTAGAAGTAACGGAGTGAAAACAAAAACAACAAAACAACCACCACCACCACCACAACAAAAAACACCCAGGCACAAAAGTGCAAAATGGCACAATATCATTTGCATGAAGTGTCTAGAATAAGACTGTTTGCAGAGTCAGCAGATGGGTGATTGCTTAAGGCTGAGAGCAGGGAGACTGGGGAGTGACGGTTTAATGGGTATGGGGTGTTTTTTTGGGTTACGAAGGTGTTCTGGAACTAGCTAGGGCTGGTGGTTGTGTAAAATGCTCAGTGCACTAAATCGTCTCTTCATTGTGCAGTTTTTAAAATGGCAAACTGTGTGTGATGGGTATTTTCCCACAGTAAGAAACAGCAGCAGCACAAAGGGAGGTGATAACTCACGTCATATCACACCCTGCAGGCCCCATCACCCTTCCTCCTTCCTCTGTTCACCTCCTCCTCCTTTTCCGGGCTCTGCAGACGAGCGCGGGCAGCCCTCCCCGCTGGCCGTCTGGACCCAGGCCTGCCTGTCTTGGGTGCATTTTAGGACATTAAGTCTGGCTGGAACCTGAGAGCATCAGCCATGCGGTAAGTCCCCACGTCCCTCCAGCAGTCTGGGAGGGGAGCTCTCTCCTTTGCTTTTGTACACTCTGGAGAAAATTGTCAGGCAGCAGACATGAAGAGCCTCTGGGGAGATTCAGTGAGGGCTGGCAGGCAGGTGTCCAGGAGCCTGAGTGAGTCACGAGAGAAAGGACGCATTCCTTAAAGACAAATTCATCAAGGGATTGGTTTAAATAATTCCTGCTCAGCACATCCCAAATTAAGCTTCATCATCAGACACTGCATCTGTTGCCTTTTCTAGAAACACGAGCTCTCAGCTCAGTGACAGCGTCTGTCAGGGTTTCAATGTTTCACCCACCTCAGGGGAGCCGGTTTCCATACACCAAAGCTCTCCAAGGTCCAGTTCTGAGGATGGGGAAGGCTGGCTGTCTGGTGACGGCCTTTCCAAAGCTGCCCTGTCCTCTTGCATTAAGAAAGATTAGTTTGTACTCCGGGAGGAGAGGCGCAGAAGGTTAACAAGATTAGACAGAGCTCCTGAGACCTGCGGTGAGAGTCCCCGAGGGATGTGGCTAATAAAACTGTAAAAACAACGCAGGCGGTGTCTCTCACGGCCGGGTTCTGATTTCAGGGCCGGAAATGTCTACCTCTTCTAGGCAGTTTGCTACCTCAGTAATTTAGGTTGTCAGTTGTGGTATCCAAGCCCCAGCACACTTTTTTGTTTGTTTGTTTGTTTGTTTTGCAGTTTGCAGGTGATACTTAGTTTCTAAAGATGTGTTTTTCTATTTTTCTTTCTTTCTTTTTTTTTTGTTTTCTGAGACGGAGTCTCACTCTGTCACCCAGGCTGGAGTGCAGGGGCGCGATCTCGGCTCACTGCAAGCTCCGCCTCCCAGGTTCACGCCATTCTCCTGCCTCAGCCTCCCGAGTAGCTGGGACTACAGGCGCCCACCACTACGCCTGGCTAATTTTTTGTATTTTTAGTAGAGACGGGGTTTCACCGTGTTAGCCAGGACGGTCTCGATCTCCTGACCTCGTGATCCACCCACCTCGGCCTCCCAAAGTGCTGGGATGACAGGCGTGAGCCACCGCGCCCGGTCTATTTTTCTTAACTAAGAAATGTGTATGTGTGTGCATATGGTTGTGTGGCTGGTAGAGGTGGAGAGCTTCAGGAATGTGTGTATGCGTGTGTGTTTCTGCGTGTGTCTGTGTGTGTATGTGTTTGTGTGTTATCTTTGCTTGTGATTATGTTTGTGTCTGTACATATGTGTGTGTCTTTGTGGATGTGTGTTTGTATATGTATGGCTGTCTGTGTGTGTTTGCCTGTTTGTGTATGCATGTGAATGTGTGTGTTTATATTTGTGTATTTATGTCTGTGTAAGTGTATTATGTATTTGCACATGAGCGTGTTTCTGCATGCGTATATTTGGGTGTGTATGTGTTTGCGTGTGTGTGTATATGCATGCTAGTGTGTGTGCAGTTGTTTGTGTATGCATTTGTGCATATGTACATGTGTGCATTTGTGTGTGTAGATATGGATACGGATGAGCGTGTATGCCTGTTAGTGTCTGTATGCATTTGTGTGAATGTGTGCATGTGTATATTTGGGTGTGTATATATGGATATGTATGAGCGTGTATATTAGTGTCTGTATGCATTTGTGTGTATGTTTGTGCATATGTGCATGTGTGCCTTTGTGTGTGTACATATGGATATGTATGCGCGTGTATGCCGGTGTCTGTATGCATTCGTGTGTATGTGTTTGTGCATGTGTATATTTGGGTGTGTGTAGATATGGATATGTATGAGTGTGTATGCCTGTTAGTGTCTGTATGCATTTGTGTGTATGTATTTGTGTATGTGAATGTGAGCATTTGCATATGTGTGTATATGTGTGTCTGTATGTGTGCGTCTATGTGTGTGTGTGTATGTGCATGTGCATATGTGTATAGGCACATGCTGATTTGTGTGTGTGAGGGGAGGGGGCACAGGCAGACACTCTCTGTGTGGTCCCAGGTGGGGCCTGGTGGCAACGAGCCTGGTGCGTTCAGCCCTGGGTGGATGTGGTAGGGGAGGGAACAGCAGGGCAGCGTCCGAGGTGTGAAAAAGCACAACCTGCCCCGAGAGAGCCCTGCGCTCTGGGCCATCTTGACTTCTCAGGGCACAGGTACATTCCTCACAGGTGACCTGAGGGTGGAGGAAAGGCCGTCTCTGCAGGCCAGGGGGCTCGCTGGTTAGTGCTCACACCCAGGGTGCACCCGGACGGCACCAGAGATCTTCCTACCTCCCAGGAGCCGTTGCACGATCTCCGGGAATCTGGCCCTCGTCACCCCCAACCTCGGGCACCACGAGACTCCATTTACAGACGGGAAGCGGCCTGGGGCTGACCTTGATAAAACCCCTGTCCGGCGTTGATGGCTCTGAGCGGCAGGTGCCATTGTCTTCCCAACAGCGGCGTGTGTGACCCAACGCGAGTTCGGGAATGCGAACATTCTCCTCTCGGAGCTTCGCAAGCTGTTTTAGCACAAACTTACTGCTCAGCAGACTTCTTTGAACAAGGAGTCTTCTTAAAAATGACACTTAAGCCTGTAATCCTAGCACTTTGGGAGGCTGAGGCGGGCGGATCGCTTCAGGTCAGGAGTTCGAGACCAGACTGGCCTACATGGAGAAACCCCATCTCTACTGAAAAATACAAGAATTAGCCAGGGTTGGTGGCGCATGCCTGTATTCCCCGCTACTCAGGAGGCTGAGTCAGGAGAATCGCTTGAACCCGGGAGGTGGGGCTTGCAGTGAGCCGAGATTGCACCATTGCACTCCAGCCTGGGCAACACAACGAGCCTCTGTCTCTAAGATAAAATAAGATAAAAAGTAAAATAAAGTAAAATAAAATAAAGTAAAATGAAATATAAATATAATAAAAATAAAAATATAATAAAAATATTATAATAATATAATAATAATAACATCTGCCTACATAGGTTAGTGTGCAGGCGGCGAATTGACTCCTTGCTTTGTGGCGTCAGAGCCTTGGAGAAAAGGGGGGTCACTAAGAAGTAGGGGCGGGTCAAGTAAGAAGAAAACGCCAGGGAGGCTGATGCAAGTCCCAGACCTCAAGGAGCAAGGGAGGGGCTGTTCTGTCAAGTCCTGACGCCCAGGGCTAAAGGTAGAGGAGAAGAAATCCATTCTTCGCCTTCTCTCTCTTCCTGCCCCCTAGCCCCTGCACCTGCTCCCCATTGGCTGAGCCCTGCTGAAGTCACCCAGCCAGGGTGACGTCAGTCAGAGCCAGGCAGATGTCAATTACACAGGGCCTTCTCTCTCTCCCTCTTCCCGCCCCTAGCCCCTGCATCTGCTCCCCATTGGCTGAACCCTGATGAAGTCAAGCAGCCAGGTGATGTCAATCAGAGCCAGGCAGATGTCAATTACACAGGGCCGTCTCTCTCTCTTCCCGCCCCCTGGCGCCTGCACCTGCTCCCCATTGGCTGAGCCCTGCTGCAGTCACCCAGCCAGGTGATGTCAATCAAAGCCAGGCAGATGTCAATTACACAGGGCCGTCTCTCTCTTCCCGCCCCCTAGTGCCTGCACCTACTCCCTATTGGCTGAGTCTAGCTGAAGTCACCCCGCTATAGAGCCAGGCAGCTGTCAATCACACAGGGCCCACAACAGCCCAGAGATGGGTTGAGTGCGAATCCGGCGGACCCAGTGAATCACGTCAGCGCCTGCACAGTGGGAAGGAGTCCCCCCTGGCACGTTGCTGCCAAGTTTCAACAGCGCTTAGAGGGGAAGCGGCAGAAGCAATTCGGCTTCTCGATGGGCTTGCCCCGGCGTGCACTTGCACGAAGCATTAGCAGGAAGGAAGCTTACAAATTCATCTGAGGCCACCAGCTTCCGGGGATCCGGTGAGATGCGGGGCGTGGAGGGTTTGTGAAAACAGCAGAGTGTGTTCTGTGTCATTTACTGCTGTTCTCTTCGGTCACATAGTTCTTTTGTCTTTTGTTTAAAAATAGGTGACTTTTACGCCGTACGCAGTGGCTCACGCATGTAACCCCAGCACTTTGGGAGGCCAAGGTGGGAGGATCACCTGAGGTCAGGAGTTCGAGACCAGCCTGGCCAACATGGTGAAACCCTGTCTATAATAAAAATAGAAAAATTAGCCTGGCGTGGTGGGGGGTGCCTGTAATCCCAGCTACTTGGGAGGCCGAGGCGGGAGAATCACTTGAGCCCAGGAATTTGAGACCAACCTGGGCAACATAGCAAGACCTCGTATCCGTTTATTAGATTAAAAAAGAACAAGTGACTTTTATTTGTCAGAATGAGTTATACAAATTCTGTGCTTTTTAAAATTTTTATTTTATTCTTTTTTTTTTAATTTTTTTATTTTTTGAGACAGTCTCACTCTGCCGCCCAGGCTGGAGCACAGTGGTGCGATCTCAGCTCACTGCAACCTCCACCTCCCGGGTTCAAGCGATTCTCCTGCCTCAGCCTCCTCAGTAGCTGGGATTACAGGCAAGCGCAACCACGACCAGCTAATTTTTTTGTGTATATATATATTTTTTAGTAGAGACGGGGTTTTACCATGTCGGTCAGACTGATCTCAAACTCCTGACCTCGTGATCCGCCCGGCCTCCCAAAAGTGCTGGGATTACAGGCGTGAGCCACCTCACCCGGCCTTATTTTATTCTTTTTAATTGAGAAAAATTGCACATATTCACGGGATACATAGTGATGTTTCTATCCATATAGTGTGTAATTATCAGATCTTTATAGCGTATAATGATCAATGTATAATTAATGATCAGATCCATATAATCTATAATGAGATGATTGATAGCACGTCCATCATGTCAAACTGCCTTTCCTTCCTTCCTTTCCTTCCTTCCTTCTTTCCTTCCTTTCTTCCTTCCTTTCCTTCCTTTTTCCTTCCTTCCTTCCATTCTCTCTCTCTCTCTCTCCCCCCCCTTTCTTTCTCTCTCTCTTTCTTTTTCTGTCTCTCTCTCTCACTTTCTCTCTTTTGGTCTCTCTTTCTCTCTCTCTCTTTCTTTCTGTCTGTCTTTCTTTCTTGTCTCGCTCTCTCATCCAGGTTGCAGTGCAATGGCATGATCTCGGCTCACTGCAACCTCCATATCCAGGGTTCGAGCAATTCTCCTGCCTCAGCCTACCAGGTAGCTGGGATTACAGGCATGTGCCACCACAGCCAGCTAATTTTTGTATTTTTAGTAGAGACAGAGTTTTGCCGTGTCGGCCAGGCTGGTCTGGAACTCCAGACCTCAGGTGATCCACCTGCCTTGGCCTCCCAAAGTGCTGCGATTACAGGCGTGAGCTACCATGCCCATCATTTCTTTGTGTAGGGAACATTTAATATCCTCCTTCCAACTATTTGAAACTGTAGAATATATTATTGTTAACTATCATCATTCTACAGGGCTTTAGAACACTAGAATTTATTCCACCTGTCTAGCTGTAATTTTGTATGCTTTAATAATTGTTTTCATATGGACATAATAGCTCTCCAGGAAGAAAAAAATATAAAACAATAAATGTCACTCAGAACAGTAATCAGTAATGCTGTCAAAACTTTATTCAGGCTGTGTGGTGGCTCATGCCTGTAATCCCAGCTCTTAAGGAGGACGAGGCGGGTGGATCACTTGAGGTCAGGAGTTCGAGACCAGCTTGGCCAACATAGTGAAACCCTGTCTCTACTAAAAATACAAAAAAAAATTAGCTGGGCGTGGTAGCAACTACCTGTCATTCCAGTTACTCAGGAGGCTGAGGCACGAGAATCACTTGAATCTGGGAGGCGGAGGTTGCAGTGAGCTGAGGTCGTGCCATTGAACTCCAGCCACTGCACTCCAGAGACAGACTCTCTCTCTCTTTTTTTTTTAATTTTTAAAAGGCAGGTGGATCACCTGAGGTCAGGAGTTCGAGACCAGCCTAGCCAAAATGGTGAAACCCCGTGTCTACTAAAAATACAAAAATTAGCCGGGTGTGGTGGCGGGCACCTGTAACCCCAGCTACTCAGGAGGCTGAGGCAGGAGAATCGCTTGAACCCAGGAGGTGGAGGTGGCAGTGAGCCGAGATCACGCCACTGCACTGTAGCCTGGGCAACAGAGAAAGGCTTTGTCTCAAAACAAACAAACAAAAAGTTGATATTATGTACAGTATTTAATAAATTACATGAGACAGTCAATACTGTATTCTAAAATAGTCTTTGCGTTAGGTGATTTTGCCCAACTGTAGACAAATGTGAGTACTGTGTTTAAGGCAGGCTAAGCGATGATGTTTGGAAGGCTAGCTGTATTAAATGTCTTTTCAAGCAAGGATCTTTTCAACTTACAGTGGGTTTATCAGGACGTAAGCCATTTTAGGTCAAGGAGTATCTGTATTTTGCTTTGATGAACATTTCACTATTCAGTCCTTTTAGAGTGCTGCATTCATGTGGCAGTTTGAGAGACATTAACAACAACAACAAAAAAATACAACACCTCCAGCAAGTACCAGAAAGATCACCGTTCTCCGTACAACTTCAGATTTGATAAAGCAGGCTTTTAAAAAATGCTCTAGGGAATTGCAGGTCAGGTTAACAAAAACACATATTCAAATACCACAGATACAGCTATTAACGTTAAAGCTGGCAGGGCACGGTGGCTCACACCTGCAATCCCAGCACTTTCAGAGGACAGTGTGGGTGGATCGCTTGAGGTCAGGAATTCAAGACCAGCCTGGTCAACATGGTGAAACCCCGTCTCTACTAAAAATCCAAAAATTACCCGGGCGTGGTGGCAGGTGCCTGTAATCGCAGCTGCTCGGGAGGCTGAGGCAGGAGAATTGCTGGAACCCAGGAGGTGGAGGTTGCAGTAAGTCGAGATCGCGCCACTGGCTAGGCAACAAGAGCGAAACTCCATCTCAATAAAACAAATAAACAAACTCACAAAACCCTCCAAAACACAAGGATGATGGGGTTTGTCAAGACAAGGACGCTTTGTGTCTTTGTGTCTTTGGACTTGAGGGAATGGTCCCTCACAACCTCTAAAAGTCAATACATTTGACGGTTTCAAGGGTAGGTGGTAATCTTGCTATAATCACTGACTTCAGAGCTATCATTCATCCCTCGGATTGTGGCATATGGGTAGGGAAAATAACACCCATGATGATGGCCACATCCTAATTCCTGGATCCCTGCACCTGTGAACATGTGACCTCACGTGGCAAAATGAATGTTGCAGGTGCGATGAAGCTAAGGATCTGGAGATGGGACATGATCCTGCACTTGGGTGGGCCCAGTGTCTTCACAGGGTTCTTAGAAGAGGAGGTAGCAGAGTCAGAGTCAGAGAGATTGGAAGAGGCTATACAGCTGGCTTTCAAGATGCAGAGAGGGACTGTGCATGAAGCATTGCCAGGTAGCTGTTGCTGGACTATAGTTCAGTCCATTTCAATTGCATCCAGTTCCTTTTGAAAGCTCTAGAGGAAGGTCCATCGTGCCTCTCCCACCTCCTGGGGACTCCAGGTGTCCCTGGGCTTGTGGCCTCATCACTGCAGTCTCTGCTTCCGTCTCCACGTGGCCTTCTCCTCTGTGTCTGTGTCTCCTCTTCTGTCTCTTTTGTTTGTTTGTTTTTGAGACGGAGTGTCACTCTGTCAGTCACCCAGGCTGGAGTGCAGTGGCGCGATCTTGGCTTATTTCAAGCTCCGCCTCCCGGGTTCACGCCATTCTCCTGCCTCAGCCTCCTGAGTAGCTGGGACTACAGGCACCTGCCACCATGCCCGGCTAATTTTTTTATATTTTTAGTAGAGACGGGTTTTACCGTGTTAGCCAGGATGGTCTCGATCTCCCGACCTCGTGATCTGCCCGCGTCGGCCTCCCTAAGTGGTGGGATTACAGGCGTGAGCCACCGCGCCCAGCCTCCTCTTCTGTCTCCTGTGAGGACAGTGGTCATTAGATTAATGTCCACTCTCCTACAGGATGATCTCATCTCAAGCTCCTTGAATTAATTATGTGTGCAAACTACCCTATTTCCAAATAAAGTGTCACTGACAGGTACTAGGGGCTTAAGGCAACAGAAACTCATTCTCTCTCACTCCTAGAGACCAGAAGTCTCAGAACAACGCGTCTTAGGGCCGTGCTCCCTCCGGAGGCTCTAGGGGAGGGTCCTTCCTGCTTCTCCCAGCTCCTGGGGGCTCCAAGTGTCCCTGGGCTTGTGGCCGCATCACTCCAGTCTCTGCTTCCGTCTCCACATGGTCTTCTCCTCTGTGTCCGTGTCTCCTCTTCTGTCTCTTAGAAGGACATCTGTCAGTGGATTTAGGGCGCCACTTAAATGCAAGATGATCCTATTTCAACATCCTTAACTATATCACATGTAGAAAGACCCTACTTACAATTAAGGACACACTGTGAGGTTCTGGGTAGATGTGAATTTTTTTGGAGGGGGGATACATTTTAACCCAGTACAGCGTCTTGATTAGGGAAGGAAATGAACTCCTTTCATTCATAGAATCATGAACTGTTCATTCCTTGTGTTTATCAAGCATTCTCTAAAATGTTCCCAAGTCGAGTGTGGAGCTCTGAGAACTCTTGAACAAACCTGTCCATAGTGGTTTCTGCCTTCTGTGCTTTATAATTTAGAGAAATTCGGCTGGGCGCGGTGGCTCACGCCTGTAATCCCAGGACTTTGGGGGGCCGAGGCAGGTGGATCACCTGAGGTCAGGAGTTTGAGACCAGCCTGACCAACATGGAGAAACCCCATCTCTACTAAAAATACAAAATTAGCCAGGTGTGGTGGTGGGCACCTATAATTACAGCTACTCAGGAGGCTGAGGCAGGAGCATCGCTTGAGCCCAGGAGGTGGAGGTTGCAGTGAGCCGAGATCAAGCCACTGCACTCCAGCCTGGGCAACAAGAGGGAAACTCCGTCTCAAATAATAATAATAATTATTATTATTATTTAGAGAAACTGATTATTTCTGTGCCCGGTGAATTGGCGTGCTTTCGCTGGTAAGGATTACAGGATTTTTATCTTGCTTGGGACATCTCCAGGAATGAAAGTCAGGTCCTGGACTTTTTTTTTTTTTTGAGATGGAGTCTCACTCTGTCACCCAGGCTGCAGTGCAGTGGCGCAATCTCGGCTCACTGCAACCTCTGCCTCCCAGATTCAAGCAATTCTCCCGCCTCAGCCTCCCGAGTAGCTGGGATTACAGGCATGTGCCACCACGCCAAGCTAATTTTTTTGTATTTTTAGTAGAGATGGGGTTTCACCATATTGGCCAGGCTGGTCTCGAACTCCTGACCTTGTGATCCACCCACCTGGACCTCCCAAAGTGCTGGGATTACATGAGTGAGCCACTGCGCCCGGACAGGTCCTGGACTTTTAAAATCAAAGGCCATTACGTTCAATAACCATTAGAGAGAAAGATAAAAGCTGCCACAAGGTTCCGTTTGTCTAATTGAGCATCTGCAGGCTGAGGAGTGGAAAGGCTGTTTCTGATGTCCGCAGGGGACCGTTTTACACCTGGAAACCTGACATTTCCTTCACTGCAGCCCGCCGGGCGTGCCGGCCACTTCACTTTTCACCCCCTCTGTCTCCTCTTTCTTTGAAGCTAAGAGAGATGATTTTCATTTCCAGCAACGTTCATGAGGCTTTCTGGGCACTCACCCATGAGCAGGAAAAGGCTGAGACAGATATAACCTGTCTTTGGGACAGGCTCTCCTTGGGAGGCCGAGGTGGACGGATCACCTGAGGTCAGGAGTTTGAGACCAGTCTGGCCAACATGGTGAAACTCCGTGTCTACTAAAAATATAAAAATTAGCCGGGTGTGGTGGTGTGTGCCTGTAATCCCAGTTACTTGGGAGGCTGAGGCAGGAGAATCATTTGAAATCGGGAGGCAGAGGTTGCAGTGAGCCGAGATTGCGCCACTGCACTCCAGCCTGGGCAACAGAGCAAAACTCCATCTCAAAAACAAACAAACAGCCGGGCGCGGTGGCTCATGCCTGTAATCCCAGCACTTTGGGAAGCTGAGGCAGGCGGATCACAAGGTCAGGAGTTCGAGACCAGCCTGGCCAACATGGTGAAACTCCGTGTCTACTAAAAATATAAAAATTAGCCGGGCATGGTGGCAGGCGCCTGTAATCCCAGTTACTTGGGAGGCTGAGGCAGGAGAATCATTTGAAATCGGGAGGCAGAGGTTGCAGTGAGCCAAGATTGCGCCACTGCACTCCAGCCTGGGCAACAGAGCAAAACTCCATCTCAAAAACAAACAAACAGCTGGGCGCGGTGGCTCATGCCTGTAATCCCAGCACTTTGGGAAGCTGAGGCAGGCGGATCACAAGGTCAGGAGTTCGAGACCAGCCTGGCCAACATGGTGAAACTCCGTGTCTACTAAAAATATAAAAATTAGCCGGGCGTGGTGGTGTGTGCCTGTAATCCCAGTTACTTGGGAGGCTGAGGCAGGAGAATCATTTGAAATCGGGAGGCAGAGGTTGCAGTGAGCTGAGATTGCGCCACTGCACTCCAGCCTGGGCAACAGAGCAAAACTCCATCTCAAAAACAAACAAACAGCCGGGCGTGGTGGCTCATGCCTGTAATCCCAGCACTTTGGGAAGCTGAGGCAGGCGGATCACAAGGTCAGGAGTTCGAGACCAGCCTGGCCAACATGGTGAAACTCCGTCTCTACTAAAAATACAAAAAATTAGCCGGGCATGGTGGCAGGCGCCTGTAGTCCCAGCTACTCAGGAGGCTGAGGCAGGAGAATGGCCTGAACCCGGGAGGCGGAGATTGCAGTGAGCTGAGATTGTGCCACTGCACTCCAGCCTGGGTGACAAAGCGAGACTCCATCTCACAAACAAACAAAGAAGAAAGAAAAACAAAAACAACTCAGAGACATATATCATTATGTTTTCTTTCATTTCTATGGGGAATCAAACATCTTATGACTCTGGCTTACTAGCGGTGGCTGTTGTTTGAGTTACTATTTGCTTGTTTACTGTGTTATTCATTCACTCCCCGAATGGTTGTAGGGCTAGCTAGCTGCCCAGAATGTCTCTTGAAGAAACTCACAATTTTTCTTTTTATTTCCATGCCTCGAGGTGGGGGGTGGCAGGACCTTCGGAGGGGTCTCTGGTCCTTCTCAGCCATTTGTTTTTTTGTTTGTTTCTGTTTTGAGATGGAGTTTCACTCTGTTGCCCAGTGTGAAGTGCAATGGTGTGATCTCGGCTCACTGCAACCTCCGCCTCCGGGTTCAAGCGATTCTCCTACCTCAGCCTCCCAAGTAGCTGGGACTGCAGGCACCCACCACCACGTCCAGCTATTTTTTTTTTTTTTTTTGTATTTTTAGTAGAGGGTTTCACCATGTTGGCCAGGCTGGTCTCGAACTCCTGACCTCAGGTGATCTGCCCGCCTCGGCCTCCCAAAGTGCTGGGATTACAGGCGTGAGCCGCCGCGCCTGGCCTTTCATAAGAATACTTCTTAGTAGAATGCTGCCTACCGCAGAATTGCCTTACCTGTCCCCTCACTTTGTGTCCAAAGGGAATTCACAATCTCCATTCCAGGGTTTGAGCTCAGGCTGAGATGAGATTCAGCTCGTCTGGGGACTTGCAAATGCTTTGAAAAGATACAAAAAGGGTCGGGCATGGTGGCTCACGCCTGTAATCCCAGCACTTTGGGAGGCCGAGGCAGGCAGATCATGAGGTCAGGAGTTCGAGACTAGCCTGGCTAACCTGATGAAACCCTGTCTCTACTAAAAATGCAAAAATTATCTGGGCGTAGTGGTGCGCGCCTGTAATCCCAGCTACTCAGGAGGCTGAGGCAGGAGAATCTCTTGAACCTGGGAGGCGGAGGTTGCAGTGAGCTGAGATTGCGCCACTGCACTCCAGCCTGGGCGACAGAGCGAGACTCCTTCTCAGAAAACAAACAAACAAAAAACCAAAACAACAACAACAACAAAAAAACAAAAAAACTCACAAAGGTATGAAGGGGAGAAGTGCATTCCTGGGTGTAATATTCTCAATGAACACCAGGAGGCGGTGGTGAGGCACCATCCACACAAGCTGTCTTGAAGCGTGAACTGCCTGAAATGGTGACTTTTGTGTCCACAGTACCTGGTATGTGGTCAGATACTGGGCTACATGGTGCTGTGAAGGTATCTTTCAGATGAGATGAACATTTTGTTCAGAGTCTGAATGAAGCCGGTGACCACGCATGATGAGGGTGGGCCTCGTCCGATCAGTTGAAGGTCTTAAGAGCAAAGACCAGTGTTTTCCAAGGACAAAAGGATTCTGCCTCCCAGGATTCGGGTTCCAGCTGCAGCATTAACTCTTCCTGAGGTCTGCAGCCTGCTGGTCTACCTGAGTAATTTAGTGTTTCCCCTCTAGAATCATTGAGCCAATTCCTTAAAATCTTCCTTTCTTAGATATCTGTATATACATGCATAAAACCAACATATAACGCCTTCATAGCCAATTCCTTAAAATCTCTCTGTCTCAAATATCTATATGCATGCATACAACCAACATATACCGCCTTCATAGCCGATTCCTTAAAATCTCTCTCTCTCGAATATCTATATGCATGCATACAACCAACATATACCGCCTTCATAGCCAATTCCTTAAAATCTCTCTCTCTCAAATATCTATATGCATGCATACAACCAACATATACCGCCTTCATAGCCAATTCCTTAAAATCTCTCTCTCTCAAATATCTATATGCATGCATACAACCAACATATACCGCCTTCATAGCCAATTCCTTAAAATCTCTCTCTCTCAAATATCTATATGCATGCATAAAACCAACATATACCGCCTTCATACCCAATTCCTTAAAATCTCTCTCAAATATCTATATGCATGCATAAAACCAACATATACCTCCCACATGGCCAGTTTCTTAAAATCTCTCTCTCTCAAATAGCTATATGCATGCATAAAACCAACATATACCACCTTTATACCCAATTCCTTAAAATCTCTCTCTCTCAAATATCTATATGCATGCATAAAACCAACATACACCGCCTTCATAGTCAATTCCTTAAAATCTCTCTCAAATATCTATATGCATGCATACAACCAACATATACCTCCTACATGGCTATACCTCCTACATGGCCAATCCCTTAAAAATCTCTCTTAGATATTTATATATGTATGTGTAAAATCAACATAAACCTCCTACTTAGACAATTCCTTAAAATCTCTCGCTCAAATATCTATATATGCATGCATAAAATCAACATAAACCTCCTACTTAGCCAATTTCTTTCTTTTCTTTTCTTTTTTTTTTTTGAGACAGAGTCTTGCTCTGTTGCCCAGGCTGGAGTGCAGTGGCACGATCTCGGCTCACGGCAACCTCCACCTCCCAGGTTCACGCAATTCTCCTGCTTCAGCCTCCCGAGTAGCTGGAATTACGGGCGCCGACCACCACACCTGGCTGATTTTTGTATTTTTAGTAGAGAAAGGGTTTCACCATGTTGGCCAGGCTGGTCTCAAACTCCTGACCTCAGGTGATCTGCCCGCCTCAGCCTCCCAAAGTGCTGGGATTACAGGCATGAGCCACCATGCCCGGCCTTAGCCAATTTCTTAAAATCTCTCTCAAATATCAATATATGTATATATGAAACCAACATATACCTCCTACTTAGACAGTTCCTTCAAATTTCTTTCCCTTTCCCTCATAGACCTATAGATGTCTGTATGAAACCAATACATACTTCCTACGTAGCCAATTCCTTAAAGTGTCTCTCCCTCAAATATCTATATGTATGTATAAAACCAACATATACTTCCTTCATAGTTAATTTCTT
Source organism: Gorilla gorilla gorilla (assembly GCF_029281585.2). NCBI lineage: Eukaryota > Metazoa > Chordata > Mammalia > Primates > Hominidae > Gorilla > Gorilla gorilla. The sequence goes on from NC_073248.2 coordinate 8,397,785, forward strand.
AAAGTCACTCTCTGTGTATATAGATTTACATAGACATAGACATAGAGATATTATATGTCTACATATAGCTATGCATGAATAAAGCCAATATGTACCTATTATATACACAAATCCTTAAAATCTTTCCTTTCTCTCTGTATGTATATATATAGATATATCTATATATAGATCTGTATGGATAAAGCCAATAGGTACCTTCTATATTGACAATTCCTTAACATCTCTCTCTCTGTGTATACCTATATATAGATATATAGACATTATATATCTATATGTATGTAAAAACCAACATATACCTCCTACATAGACAATTCCTTAAAATCTCTTTGCCTCTCTCTCTGTCTCTTTTTTGAGACCGCGTCTTGCTCTGTCACCCAGGCTGGAGTGCAGTGGTGTGATCTTGGCTCACTGCAACGTTCACCTCCCGGGTTCAAGCGATGCTCCTGCCTCAATCTCCCAAGTAGCTGGGGTTACAGGTGCCCACCACCACGCCTGGCTAATTTTTTGCATTTTTACTAGACATGGGGTTTCACCATGTTGGCCAGGCTGGACTTGAACTCCTGACCTTAGGTGATCTGCCTGTCTTGGCCTCCCAAAGTGCTGAGATTACAGGCGTGAGCCACCGTACTCGGCCTAGATAGAGATATATAGCTATTATATATCTATATATTGATATGTATGGATAAAGCCAATATGTACCTCCTATACTGATAATTCCTTAACATCTCTCTCTCTCTGTGTATTTTATATATAGATATATAGATAGTCTCTGTCTGTGTATATTTACATATAGATATATAGACATTGTATATATATATATATATGCATGTAAAAAACCAACATATACCTCCTACATAGACAATTCCTTAAAATCTCTTTGCCTCTCTCTCTCTCTCTCTCTCTCTCTCCCCCCCTCTCTCTCTTTTTTTTTTTTTTTTTTTTGAGACATAGTCTTGCTCTGTCGCCCAGGCTGGAGTGCAATGGTGTGATCTCGGCTCACTGCAACCTCCACCTCCCGGGTTCAAGCAATTCTCCCGCCTCTGCCTCCTGAGTAGCTGGGACTACAGGTGCCCACTACCATGCCCAGCTAATTTTTTGTATTTGTAGTAGAGACGGGGTTTCACCATGTTGGCCAGGCTGGTCTCAAACTCCTGACCTCAGGTGATCTGCCCGCCTCAGCCTCCCAAAGTGCTGGGATGACAGGCATGAGCCACCGTGCCAGGCCTACATATAGATATGTAGCTATTATATATCTCTATATAGATATGTATGGATAAAGCCAATATGTACATCCTAATATTGAGAATTTCTTAACATCTCTGTCTTTGTGTATATTTATATATAGATAAATAGCTACATAGACATTATATATCTATATGTATGTAAAAAACCAACATATTACCTCCTACATAGACAATTCCTTAAAATCTCTTTGTCTCTCTCTCTATATATTATCTATCTATCTATCTACCTGTGTCTATATAAGTGTGATTAAAGCCAATATGTATTTCCTATATAGACAATTCCTTCTATATAGACAATTCCTTAACATTTCTCTTTGCATGTGTATGTGTGTGTGTGTATATATATATATGTAATATCTATATGTATGTATAAAACCAGTAGCCAATTTCTTAAAATCTCTCTGTAACCTATCTACATATGTGTTTACATGTCTGTCCATAAGTATGTATAAAACATCTACCTCCAGGCTGGGCGCAGTGGCTCACACCTGTAATCCCAGCACTTTGGGAGGCCAAGGAGGGTGGATCACGAGGTCAGGAGTTCGAGACCAGCCTGGCCAACATGGTGGAAACCCTGTCTCTATTAAAAATAAAAAAAAAAAATTAGTCAGGCATGGTGGTGGGCACCTGTAGTCCCAGCTACTCAGGAGGCAGAGGCGGGAGAATCATTTGAACGTGGGAGGCGGAGGCTGCAGTGAGCCGAGATCGCACCACTGCACTCCAGCCTGGGCCACAGAGTGAGACTCTATCTCAAAAAAAAAAAAAAAATCATATCTACCTCCTATTGATTTTCTCCATCTTATTGGTTCTGTTTCCCTGTCTGATACACCACCGAAGGAGAGAGAATAAGGGGTCTTCGTGGGTTTGCGGGGTGACTGAGAGAGTCACAGATGACCTGTGGGTGCCTGGAATCCGGAAGGGGACGGGAGGACTCAGGGAAGAAGGACTGGGTGGAATCATCGGAGTTTCCCTCCAGTGGGAGGCCGGGAGCTTCCAACTGCCTCTGTACCCCCGACCCAGCACACAAAAGGACGAGGAGAAGCACATCCTCGTCTCTAAGCATCAGCGCCAATCACGGCAGGTGCCGCGGTAGCAGTGAGCCTTGGCACTCAGCGTTTTTCTGCACTGTGGGTGAAACTCCGGGAAGATATCAGAACCTGTGGGCCCTGAGTGTCAGTCTTGCCCCTGTGGGTGGAGGGTGCAAGATTCTAGAGCAGTGGTCCTCAGGCTGGGGCTGGGTTAATTCCAGGAGAATCACCCTCTAGAGAGAGATGTTCCAATGCAGAGTCCCAGGCCTGCCCAGGAGAATCCAGCTCAGGAGTCTGTGGGTGAGTTCCAAAGGGTGTGGCCAGGGATTGCTCAGTGATTCAGGCGACTCAATGATAAAGAAGAGTGAGCCTCTTTTTTTTGTTTTTTGTTTGAGACGGAGTCTCACTCTGCCTCCCAGGCTGGAGTGCAATGGCACGATCTCGGCTCACTGCAATCTCTGCCTCCCGCGTTCAACTGATTCTCCTGCCTCAGCCTTCTGAGCAGCTGGGACTACAGGTGCCCACCACCATGCCTGGCTAATTTTTGTATTTTCAGTAAAGATGGGGTTTCCCCATGTTGGTCCGGCTGGTCTCGAACTCCTGACCTCATGATCTGCCCGTCTCAGCCTCCCAAAGTGCTGGGATTACAGGCGTGAGCCATCGTGCCCGGCCGATCCTTTTTTTATGGGCTAAACTGTGTCCCCTCTAAAATTCCTAGGTTGAAGCCCTAACCCCAGGGCCTCAGAATGTGGCTGTATTTGGAGATAGGGTATGTAAAGAGGTAATTAAGGTAAAATGAGGTTATTAAGGTAAAATGAGGTTATTAAGGTAAAATGAGGTTATTAAGGTGGACCCTGATCCAGGAAGACTGACGTTCTTGTAAGAGGACATTGGGAATGGACGCGGTGGCCCACGCCTATAATCCCAGCACTTTGAGAGGCCGAGGTGAGCGGATCACCTGAGGTCAGGAGTTCAAGACCAGCCTAGCCAACATGGCAAAACCCTGTCTCTACTAAAAATACAAAAATTAGCCTGGCATGGTGGCAGGTGCCTGTAATCCCAGCTACTCAGAAGGCTGAGGCAGGTGAATTGCTTGAACCGGGTAGGCGGAGGTTGCAGTGAGCCGAGATTGTGCCATTGCACTTCAGCCTGAGCAACAGAGCGAGATTCTGTCTCGAAAAAAAAAAAACGGCCGGGCGCGGTGGCTCACGCATGTAATTCCAGCACTTTGGGAGGCCGAGGCGGGTGGATCACGAGGTCAAGAGATTGAGACCATCCTGGCCAACATGGTGAAACCCCGTCTCTACTAAAAATACAAAAATTTGCCAGGCATGGTGGTGCATGCCTGTAACCCCAGCTACTCGAGAGGCTGAGGCAGGAGAATTGCTTGAACCCGGGAGGCGGAGGTTGCAGTGAGCTGAGATCGTGCCATTGCACTCCAGCCTGGGCAACAAGAGCGAAACTCTGTCTCAAAAAAAAAAAAAAAAAGATATTGGGACACAGACACACACAGAGGGATAATCCTATCAAGATATAGGGAGAAGGCAGCCATCTGCAAACTGTAAATCAAAAACTATGTGAGACAGATCTCATCAATATTGACATTTATTGTGCCAAGGTTAAGGACTGTGGCCCGTGACACGGCCTCAGGAGGTTTGGAGAATTGCCCGAGGTGGTTGGGTTACAGCTTGATTTTACACACTTTAGGGAGACAGACGTTGCAACAAACACATACATCCATACATGGAAGGCGTACATTGGTTTGGGCCAGAAAGGTAGGACATCTCTACGTGGGGGCCTCCAGGTCATATGTGGATTCAAGGATTTTCTGATACGCGGTTCAATTTAGCAGAAAGAAATGCCTGAGTTTACATGAGGGGGGTTGTGGAAGACAAGGTTTTTGTGATGTAGATGAAGCCAGCAGGTAGCAGGCTTAGAAAGAGTGGATGGTAAATGTCTCTCTGTTTTGTTTTGTTTTTGTTTTGAGACGGAGGAGTCTTGCTCTATCACCAGGCTGGAGTGCAGTGGCACAATCTCCACTCACCGCAACCTCCGCCTCCCAGGTTCAAGCAATTCTCCTGCCTCAGCCTCCCAAGTAGCTGGAATTACAGGCACCTGCCACCCAGCCGGGCTAATTTTTGTATTTTTAGTAGAGATGGGGTTTCACCATGTTGGCCAGGCTGGGGTAAATGTCTCACATCAGAGGTTAAAAGCTGTCGGACTCTGCAGAGAAGACGTGATGAGGGAAGAGGATTGATATGGTTTGGCTGTGTCCCCACACAAATCTTACCCTGAATTATAGCTCCCATAATTCCTATGTGTCTTGGGAGGGACGTGGTGGGAGGTAATTGAATCGTGGTGCAGGTTTTTTCCATGCTGTTCTAATGAGTGACTAAGTCTCCCGAGATCTTGTGGTTTTATAAAGGGGAGTTTCCCTAACCAAA
>NC_073248.2:8407500-8430000 GCF_029281585.2 Gorilla gorilla gorilla
CTCAAGCTGCTCTCCTGCCTCAGCCTCCCCAGTAGCTGGGACTACAGGCAGGCAGTGCCATGCCCGGCTAATTTTTGTATTTTTAGTAAAGACGGGATTTCACCACGTTGGCCAGGATGGTCTCGATCTCCTGACCTTGTGATCCACCCACCTCAGCCTCCCAAAGTGCTGGGATTACAGGCGTGAGCCACCGCGCCTGGCCTTAAGCCTCTAGTTTTGTTAAATTATTACGGTGTTGCCAGGAAGGTACTAGAGAGAGGAGGTTTCTGTAGTAGGTTTTCCCTCAGAGTATGTTCACAGTCTGCTTTTTCTAGTCTGTCTCAGGTCTTAGCACGTCAGAGAGCTATGTGGGGTATTCAGTGACTGTTTCATTTTGGGCTGGTACTGTAGATGTATCTATAATATGTCCCTGTCATTGATGCAAACTTGAATCATGCTATACAGCATTATGTATCATGCCTAATTTGAGGTAAGTCCTATTGACACTTTTGCTACTTTCCAAGGAATCCTGAAAGCCACATGCATCATTTCTGAATGAGGACAAAGCCCTCTTGATCCCTTGTCTAGCAAAAGCCCCAGAGAGTTCACTCAGATAAAAGGTGCCTGCCTTGGGAGGGATGGCCCAACAGAGTTGCTGATGGATGAGAGATTTCAAAGAAAGAAGAGAAGGCAGACGGCTGGGTTTCATTTTCCCACATGTCTGTGGACATCTTGAACGCCCGGTGTGAGTCATGGGTGACGGTTTATTCTGGGACAGTATTGCATTCTTTGTCTGGGCTCTATTTCCACATAATTACCTTCTTTCATTGTCCACTTTGTTTTTGAGCATTTGAGATTTCCTCTACGGTAACACCGTGGCACGTGCCAATTTTTAGAATTACTCTTGCGGTGTGTTATTTCTCCAGGGATTTTGGGGTTTACAAAAAACTCGAGGGAGTGTATTTTCCCTGCCTCTTTTATTTAATGGTTGAACTATTCATAGCAGCATAGAACACGAATGTCCAACAATGATACACTGGATTAAGAAAATGTGGCACATAGACACCATGGAATACTATGCAGCCATAAAAAATGATGAGTTCACGTCCTTTGTAGGGACATGGATGAAGCTGGAAACCATCATTCTCAGCAAACTATCACAAGGACAAAAAAACCAAACACCGCATGTTCTCACTCATAGGTGGGAATTGAACAATGAGAGCACATGGACACAGGAAGGGGAACATCACACACCGGGGACTGTTGAGGGGTGGGGGGAGGGGGGAGGGATAGCATTAGGAGATATACCTAATGCTAAATGATGAGTTAATGGGTGCAGCACACCAACATGGCACATGTATACATATGTAACAAACCTGCATGTTGTGCACATGTACCCTAAAACTTAAAGTATAATAATAAAATTAAAAAAAAAAACCACGAAGCTTTCTTGGCACTTCCCAAGAGTGGATTTAACTCTTCTCCCGGGACAGCAGGGACCACCAGCCCACAAAGGAGGACTTATTATCTCCACTTCAGTCTTGCCTGAAAATCTGCTCTAGTTTTGAGCAACATCAGAGCTAAACAAATCAGAAAGAATGTGATTGTTTCGGTCGGGTGTTCTCTGGAAGAAGCTATTGCCTCCTCCTGTGAATGCCAGCTGGGCAAAATACTCCTAAAGCATCTCACAAATTCATCAGTGGTTTCTGCTCTTGGACAGCTATTTTCTTTGATGAGAAAGACTTAGGCAATGCATGGAATTCTAGATGTATTAATATATACTCAGACAAACACTGAACAGACTTTGCTTTCCTAGTTAAAATCTAAGTGATACAGGTACAATCAGCTGCCTGTAATCCCAGCTCTTTATAGGCTCATGCCTGGAATCCCAACACTTTAAGAGTCCGAGGTAGGCAGATCACCCGAGGGCAGGAGTTCGAGATCAGTCAGGCAAACATGGAGAAAACCTTGTCTCTACTAACAATACAAAAATTAGCCAGGCATGGTGGTGGGTGCCTGTAGTCCCAGCTACTCGGGAGGCTGAGGCAAGAGAATTGCTTGAACTTTGGAGGTCATGTTGCAGTGAGCCGAGATCATGCCACTGCACTCCAGGTAGGCAACAAGAGCGAAACTCCATCTCTTTAAAAAAAAAAAAAAAAAAAGGCTGGGCATGGTGGCTCACGTCTGTAATCCCAGCACTTTGGGAGGCTGAGGCAGGCAGATCATGAGGTCAGGAGTTCGAGACCAGCCTGGCCAAATGGTGAATCTCTCTCTACTAATAGTACAAAAATTAGTCAGGCGTGGTGATGGGCACCTGTAATCTCACCTACTCAGGAGGCTGAGGCAGGAGAATCACTTGAACCCAGGAGGCAGAGGTTGCAGTGAGCCGAGATCACGCCATTGCACTCCAGCCTGGTGACAGAGCGAGACTCCGTCTCAAAAAAAAAAAAAAAAAAAGCCAGGTGGGGTGGCACCTTGGGAGGCTGAGGCAGGTGGATCACTTGAGGTCAGGCGTTCGAGACCAGCCTGGCCAACACGGTGAATCTCTGTCTTTACTAAAAACACTAACATTAGCTGGGCATGGTGGCAGGTGCCTGTAGTCCCAGCTACTTGGGAGGCTGAGGCTGGAGAATTGCTTGAACCCAGGAGGCCAGGTTGCAGTGAGCCAAGATCGCGCCACTGCACTCCAACTGGGGGACAAGAGTGAAACTCCGTCTTAAAAAGAGACACAAATAGTGGACTTGGGGCTCACCCTGATCCATGATGTTCTCATCCCTAACTCCTTAACTAGATTACTTCTGCGAAGAGTCTTATACCAAACGCGGTCCCATTCTCAGGTTCTAGGGGGTTAAGCCATACTCATATCTTTTTGAGGAGACACCATTGAATGGACTGAATTGTACTGCTCCCCAAATTCGTTTGTGGAGCCGTAACATCCAATGTGATGATATTTGAAGGTGAGGACTTTGGGAGGTACATAGAGTTACTCGAAGTCATATGTGAATGAATTATATTTTGTTACTTCACTCATCTGTCGATGGACAGATTGTAGATTTTTGAGTAGAGCACTCACATGCGTTTCACTAAGGTTTTTAAAAGATCCCTTTACAGCGGTGTCAAGAGTAAATTATAAGCCAGGCGCGGTGGCTCACGCCTGTAATCCCAGCACTCTGGGAGGCCGAGGCGGGCGGATCACTTGAGGTCGGGAGTTCGAGACCATCCTGGCCAACAAGGTGAAACCCCATCTTTACTAAAAATACAAAAATTAGCCAGGTGTGGTGGTGCGCACTTGTAATCCCAGCACTGTGGGAGGCTGAGGCAGGCAGATCACCTGAGGTCTGGAGTTCGAGACCAGCCTGGCCAACATGGTGAAACCCTGTCTCTACTAAAAATACAAAAATTAGCTGGGTGTGGTGGTGCATGCCTATAATCTCAGCACTCAGGGAGGCTGAGGTGGGCGGATCACTTGAGGTTGGGAGTTCAAGACCAGCCTGGCCAACATGGTGAAACCCCGTCTTTACCAAAAATACAAAAATTAGCCAGGTGAGGTGGTGCACACCTGTAATTTCAGCTACTCGGGAGGCTGAGGCAGAAGAATTGCTTGAACCCAAGAGGCGGAGGTTGCAGTGAGCCGAGATGGTGCCACTGCACTCCAGCCCGAGTGACAGAGTGAGACTCTGTCTCGGGGGAGGGGAGGGGGGAAAGTAAATTGTGGTGAACAACTGTGTAAGCCGGTAGGATAGGAGATGGTTGCAGGAATGCGGGTCAGGAGATAGTGACATGGAGTTAACAAAGGACGTGGTACACAGTGCTTAGTTCTGAATTTTTTGAAATTCTTGAATGAGTTTCTTACGGGGGTAAGATATATGTAACCCAAAATTTACCTGTTTTGGCTGGGCGTGGTGGCTCACGCCTGTAATCCCAGTACTTTGGGAGGCCAAGGCGGATGGATCACGAGGTCAGGAGATCGAGACCATCCTGGCTAACACGGTGAAACCCCGTCTCTACTAAAAATACAAAAAATTAGCCGGGCATGGTGGCGGGCGCCTGTAGTCCCAGCTACTCGGGAGGCTGAGGCAGGAGAATGGCATGAACCCGGGAGGCGGAGGTTGCAGTGAGCCAAGATCGCGCCCCTGCACTCCAGCCTGGGTGACAGAGTGAGACTCCAGCTCAAAAAAAAAAAAAAAAAAATTACCTGTTTAACCATTTTGAGTTATTTATTTATTTATTTATTTTGAGAAAGAGTCTGGTTGTCACCCAGGCTGGAGTGCAGTGGCGTAATCTCGGCTCACTGCAACCTACGCCTCCTGAGTTCAAGTGATTCTCCTGCCTCAGCCTCCTGAGTAGCTGGGACCAGAGGCACGCACTGCCACGGAGGGCTAAATTTTCCATTTTTAGTAGAGATGGCGTTTCACTCTGTTGTCCAGGATGGTCTCGATCTCCTGACCTCGTGATCTGCCCGTCTTGGCCTGCCAGAGTACTGGGATTACAGGCATCAGCCACTGTGCCCGGCCATTTATTTATTTATTTATTTATTTTTGAGAAGGAGTCTGGCTCTGTCACCGAGGCTGGAGTGCAGTGGCGCGATCTCGGCTCACTACAACCTCTGCCTCCCGGGTTCAAGTGATTCTCCTGCCTCAGCCTCCTGAGTAGCTGGGACTACAGGCGTGTGCTGCCATGCCCGGCTAATTTTTGCATTTTTAGTAGAGATGAGTTTTCACCATGTTGGCCAGGCTGCTCTTGAGCTCCTGTTTTTAACCTTTTTTAAATGTACTGTTCAGTAGCATTAAGGACATTCTCATTATTGTGCAATTTTCACCACCCTCCACTGCCCAAGCTTGTTTATCTTCCCCAGCTGAAACTATGTCCTCATTAAACACTCTCGAGGCTGGACGCGGTGGCTCACGCCTGTCATCCCAGCACTTTGGGAGCCCGAGGCGGGTGGATCACCTGAGGTCAAGAGTTCAAGACCAGCCTGGCCAACATAGTGAAACCCCATCTCTACTAAAAATACAAAAATCAGCCCGGCGTGGTGGCGCACGTCTGTAATCTCAGCTACTCGGGAGGCTGAGGCAGGAGAATGGTCTGAACCCGGGAAGAGGAGCTTGCAGTGAGCCAAGATCACGCCACTGCACTCCAGTCTGGGCGACAGAGTGAGACTCCCTCTGCAATCAAACAAACAACAACAACAAAAAACAGTCCCTCCCCATTCCCCTCCCACAGCCCCTGGCTGTAAGAGTTAAAGAAAGAGGAAAGAAATAGGAAAAGCGGCTTCACAGTTAAAGACAGGTTTATTTTGGTAAATAAACCTGAGAGACGATTTGGGCCGATTTTGGTTAGGAGCAGTTTTTTTTTTTAACAGACCTAAAAGTTCTTAAGGGTTTAGGGTGGGTGAGCTTATTACAGGCTTGGAATGTTTTTGTGGGTTTTTTTTGTTTTGCTTATTTGGGAGGGAGAGTTTTGTGTTTGTTGGTTTTTTTTTGGAGACGGAGTTCACTCTTGTTGCCCAGGCTGGAGTGCAGTGGCACGATCTCGGCTCACTGCAACCTCCACCTCCCAGGTTCAAGTGATTCTCCTGCCTCAGCCTCCTGAGTAGCTGGGATTATAGGCACGCACCACCACGCCCGGCTAATTTTTGTATTATTTATTTATTTATTTATTTTTTGAGACGGAGTTTTGCTCTTGTTGCCCAGGCTAGAGTGCAGTGGCCTGATCTCAGCTCACTGCAACCTCCGCCTCCCGGGTTCAAGCGATTCTCCTGCCTCAGCCTTCCGAGTAGCTGGAATTACAGGCACCTGCCACTACGCCTGGCTAATTTTGTATTTTTAGTAGAGACGGGGTTTCTCCATGATGGCCAGGCTGGTCTCGAACTCCTGACCTCAGGTGATCCGCCCGCCTTGGCCTCCCAAAGTGCTGGGATTACAGGCGTGAGTCACTGCCCCTGGCCTGTGTTTGTTTTTTTCCTTTTTTAATTTTTTTTTTTTTTTTCCTGCAGCTGCAGGCATACCCACCCCCAAGTTCCCCTTCGGCTTTTCTATTTTAGTGCACCTAAAAGGAAAGGAATGTGCTTATTAGGGCCCATTGTATGAGTTTGAAGTTTGGTGGTTAAGCAAGAAATTCTTCTCCCTCCCTTTGTGCCCAAGCTGTTTTATTTGTGTTTTACAGTTTGCTTTTTCTGGCTGCTTGTTGTTAGAAGAGAAGTGATTTTCTTGAAATGCATGAGGTTAGCAAGGAAGCAGGAACTTAAAATGGCAATGTTTGTCACCGTTACTGGGTATAAACCCAAAGGATAAATCATGCTACTATAAAGACACAGGCACACGTATGTTTATTGTGGCACTATTCACAATAGCAAAGACTTGGCACCAACCCAAAAGTCCATCAATGATAGACTGGATAAAGAAAATGTGGCACATAGACACCATGGAATACTATGCAGCCATAAAAAAGGATGAGTTCATGTCCTTTGCAGGGACATGGATGAAGCTGGAAGCCGTCATTCTCAGCAAACTAACACACTGTGTCGGCCTCCCAAACTGCTGGGATTACAGGTGTCAGCCACTGCACCCAGCCTATTTATGATTTAACTTAATTGACAAATAATTGTACAGATGTACCATGTATAGCATGATGTTTTGAAATATGTATACATCGTGAAATGGCTAAGTTGAGCAAAATAACATTCGCATAACCTCACATACTTATCATTTTTGTGAGAGAACCCCTGAAATGTACTCTGTTAGTGATTTTCAGGAATATAATACATGGTGGCTGGGCGCAGTGGCTCACGCCTGTCATCCCAGCACTTTGGGAGGCTGAGGTGGGTGGGTTGATTGAGTTCAAGAGTTCAAGACCAGCCTGGCCACTATGTTGAAACCCTGTCTCTACAAAAAATACAAAAATTAGCCGGGTGTGGTGGCATGTGCCTGTAATCCCAGCTACTTGGGAGGCTGAGGCAGGAGAATTGCTTGAACCTGGGAGGCGGAGGTTGCAGTGAGCTGAGATCACACCACTGCACTCCAGCTTGGGCAACAGAACGAGACTCTGTCTCAAAAAAAGTGAAAAAATAACCAAACACGGCATGTTCTCATAAGTGTGAGTTGAACAATGAGAACACATGGACACAGGGAGGGGAACGTCACACACTGGGGCCGGTCGGGGGGATAGGGGAGGGAGAGCATTAGGACAAATACGTAATGTAGATGATGGGTTGACGGGTGCAGCAAACCACCATGGCACGTGGATACCTATGCAACAAACCTGCACGTTCTGCACGTGTACCCCAGAACTTAGAAGTATAATTTAAAAAAAAATTAACTGCAAAAAAAAAAAATAGAAGTGTTCATACAAAATCTTGGCTCACCGCAACCTCTGCCTCCTGGGTTCAAGCGATTCTTCTGCCTCGGCCTCCCGAGTAGCTGGGATTACAGGTGCCTACCACTGTGGCTGGCTAGTTTTTATATTATTAGTAGAGATGGAGTTTCACCATGTTGGCCAGGCTGGTCTCAAACTCCTGACCTTAGGTGATTAACCTGCCTTGGCCTCTGAAAGTACTGGGATTACAGGCAGGAGCCACCGTACCTGGCCCCAATTTTTTTTTTTTTTTTTTTTTTTTTTTTTTTTTTTTTTTGAGACGAGGCTTGCTCTGTCGCCCAGGCTGGAGGGCAGTGGTGCGATCTTGGCTCACTGCAAGCTCCGCCTCCTGGGTTCATGCCATTCTCCTGCCTCAGCCTCCCGAGTAGCTGGGACCACAGGCACCCTCCACCACACCCAGCTAATTTTTTGTATTTTTAGTAGAGACGGGGTTTCACCATGTTAGCCAGGATGGTCGCGATCTCCTGACCTTGTGATCCACCCGCCTCGGCCTTCCAAAGCACTGCGATTACAGGTGTGAGTCACCGCGCCCGGCCTTTTTTTTTTTTAATTAGCTATGTGTGGTTGTGTCTGTAGTCCCAGCACTTTGGGAGGCTGAGGCCATAGGCTCGCTTGAGGCCAGGTGTTCGAGATCAGTCTGAGCAACATAGTCTGACCCCATCTCTAAAAATGTTGAAAGAGAAAAAGAAAGTCAGCATTTTGCTCTTTTTTCCTAAGAGATTTTTGACTTCCCTCCACCATCCTTCACTAAGTGAAGCAAGCAAAAGAATTCTGCAAGAATACATGTTGACTTTTTTCTTCTTCTTTTTTTTTTTTTTTTGAGATGGAGTCTCGCTCTGTGGCCCAGGCTGGAGTGCAGTGGCACAATCTCGGCTCACTGCAACCTCCGCCTCCTGGGTTCAAACGATTCTCCTGCCTCAGCCTCCCGAGTAGGTGGGACTACAGGCGTCCGCCACCACGCCCGGCTAATTTTTTGTATTTTTAGTAGAGACGGGGTTTCACCGTGTTAGCCAGGATGCTCTCGATCTCCTGACCTCGTGATCCTCCTGCCTTGGACTCCCAAAGTGCTGGGATGACAGGCATGAGCCACTGCGCCCGGCCCTTTTTCTTTTTCGAGATGGTGTCTCACTCTGTGGCTCAGGCTGAAGTGCGGTGGCACAATCATAGCTCACCGCAGTCTCCACCTCCCAGGTTCAAGCGATCCTCCTACCTCAGCCTCTTGAGTAAATGGAGCTACAGGCACACACCACCATATCTGGCTTATTTTATAATATTTCTCACCAGCAATCACCTCTCCCTCAAGCGATGTTCTTGAAAGCTGAACTGCAACCACAGTGGAAAAGCTGGCGTGTCAGGCCTGCATAAGTTTGTCTGTTGTGGTTTTGTAAAAATTAATTGTGAAATACACATCACAAAATTCACTGTGAGTACCAGTGAACAAAAGCACAGGCTGGGTGCAGTGGCTCACGCCTGTAATCCCAGCACTTTGGGAGGCCAAGGCGGGTGGATCACCTGAGGTCAGGAGTTCGAGACCAGCCTGACCAACATGGAGAAACCCCGTCTCTACTAAAAATACAAAAATTAGCCAGGTGCGGTGGCTCACGCCTATAATCCTAGCACCTGGGGTTGGGGGTGGGGGTGGCGGATGACCTGAGGTCAGGAGTTCGAGACAGGCCTAGCCGATGTGGGTAACCCTGTCTCTACTAACAATACAAAAATTAGCTGGGCATGGTGGTGGGCGCCTGTAATTCCAGCTACTCTGGAGGCTGAGACAGGAGAATCGCTTGAACCTAGAAGGCAGAGGTTGCAGTGAGCTGAGATCGCGCCACTGCACTCCAGCCTGGGTAATAGAGCGAGACTCCATCTCTGAAAACAAACAAACAAACAAAACACAAAATTTAGCTGGGCATGGTGGTGGAACCCTGTAGTCCCAGCTACTCGGGAGGCTGAGGCAGGAGGATCGCTTAAACCTGGAAGGTAGAGGGTGCAGTGAGCTGAGATCATACCACTGCACTCCAGCCTGGGCGACAGAGCGAGACTCCCATCTCAAAACAAAACAAAGAAGCAAATACAAAGTTGTACAACCACTGTTGCTTTCTAGTTTCAAAATATTTTCATCCCCCCAAAGGGAAACTCTTTTATCCATTAATCGTTTGCTCCCATTCTCCTGCCCTCAGCCCCGAGGAAGCACGAATCCATTTTCTAGCTCTATGGATTTGTATTTTCTGGACGTTTCAGAGAAATGGAATCAGACACTCTGTGACCTTCTGTGTCTGGTGTCTTTCACTGGCCATGATGTCTTCAAGGTTCATTCCCGTTGTTTCCTATATCAGGACTTTTTAAAATCTTTCTTTAAAAAATTTTAAATGGAGGTATTACTATTTTTATATTTGCAGAATGATCTGGAATATTTTCAAAGGTTTATTTCTGATGTATTTTTATATATTTATTTTTTTGAGACACAGTCTCAATCTGTCTCCCAGGCTGGAGTGCAGTGATGCAATCTCAGCTCACTGCAACCTCCGCCTCCCGGGTTCAAGTGATTCTCCTGCCTCAGTCTCCCCAGTAGCTGGGACTACAGGCACACACCACTACAAGGGCTAATTTTTGTATTTTTAGTAGAGGCAGGGTTTCGCCATGTTGGCCAGGCTGGTCTCCAACTCCTGACCTCAGGTGATCCACCTGTGTTGGCCTCACAAAGTGCTGGGATTACAGGTGTCAGCCACTGCGCCCAGCCTATTTATGATTTAACTTTTTAATTGACAGACAATTGTACAGATGTACCATATACAGCATGATGTTTTGAAATATGTATACATCGTGAAATGGCTAAATTGAGCAAAATAACATTTGCATAACCTCACATACTTCTATTTTTGTGAGAGAACCCTTGAAACGTACTCTATTAGTGATTTTCAGAAATATAATACATGGTGGTTGGGCGCGGTGGCTCATGCCTGTAATCCCGGCACTTTGGGAGGCTGAGGTGGGTGGGTCGATTGAGTCCAAGAGTTCAAGACCAGCCTGGCCGCTATGCTGAAACCCTATCTTTAAAAAAATACAAAAATTAGCCAGGCGTGGATGGCATGTGCCTGTAATCCCAGCTACTCGGGAGGCTGAGGCAGGAGAATTGCTTGAACCCGGGAGGTGGAGGTTGCATTGAGCTGAGATCACACCACTGCACTCCAGCCTGGGTGACAGAGCGAGACTCTGTCTCAAAAAAAATAAAAATAAAAAACATAATGCATCATTATAAACTCTAGTCACCATGATGTACAATAGAGCTTTTTAATGTATACATTCTAACTAAACTTTGTATCTTTTTTTTTTTTTTTTTTTTTTGAGATGGAGTCTCGCTCTGTCACCCGGGCTAGAATGCAGTGGTGCAATCTTGGCTCACTGCAAGCTCCGCCTCCCGGGTTCAAGTGATTCTCCTGCCTCAGCCTCCCAAGTAACTGGAACTACTACAGGCGTGTGCCACTATGCCTGGCTAATTTTTTGTATTTTTAGTAGAGACGGGGTTTCACCGTGTTAGCCAGGATGGTCTGGATCTCTTGACCTTGTGATCTGCCTGCCTTGACCTCCCAAAGTGCTGGGATTACAGGTGTGAGCCACCGTGCCCGGCCACATTGTATCTTTTGACCAACATCTTCCAACCTTCTGCAGCCCCTGGTTAACCACCATTCTATGATTCTATGATTTATGGTTCTATGCTCTGATTCTATAATTTCAATTTTTTTTGATTCTATGTAGAAGTGAGATCATGTGGTATTTGTCTTTCTGTGACTGGCTTATTTCAGTCAACATAATGTCCTCCAGGTTCATTTCCATGTGGTCAAAAATGACAGGATTGTCTTCCTTTTAAAGCCTGAATAGTGTTCTGCTGTGAGTATATACCACATTTTCTTCATCTGTTCATCTGTTGATGGGCACCTGGGTTATCCCATACCTTAGCTATTGTGAATAACACACAGACTTCCTATTCCTTTTCATGGCTGAGTAATATTCCCCTGTATGGGTGGACCATGTTCTGTTCTTCCAATCATCTATTGATAGACACTTAGGTTATCCTACATCTTAGCTATTGTGAATAACACAAAGACTTCGTATTCCTTTTCATAGCTGAGTAATATTCCCCTGTGTGGGTGGACCATGCTCTGTTCCTCCATTCATCTGTTGGTGGGCACTAGGGTTATCCCATAACTTAGCTGTTGTGAATAATGCCAAGACTTCACGTTCCTTTTCATGGCTGAGTAATATTCTCCTGCATGGGTGGATCATCTTCTGTTCTTCCATTCATCTATTGATAGATACCCATATCTTAGCTATTGTAACTAATACAGTGAGGACTTCACTCCCTTTTTATGGCTAAGTAATATTCTCCTGTATGGGTGGACCATGATCTATTCCTCCATTCATCTGTTGATGGGCACTTGAGTGATCCCATACCTTAGCTGTTGTGAATAACACAAAGCCTTCCTATTCCTTTTCATGGCTGAGTAATATTCCCCTGTATGGGTGGACCATGCTCTGTTCCTCCATTCATCTGTTGGTGGGCACTTGGGTTATCCCATACCTTAGCTATTGTGAATAATGCCAAGACTTCATGTTCCTTCTCATGGCTAAATAGTGTTCCCCTGTATGGATGGAGCATCTTCTGTTCCTCCATTCATCTATTGATAGACGCTTGGGTTATCCCATATCTTAGCTATGGTAACTAATGCAGTGAGGACTTCCTATTCCTTTTCATGGCTGAGTAATATTCCCCTGTATGGGTGGACCATGTTCTATTCTTCCATTCATCTGTTGATGGGGACTAGGGTTATCCTATACCTTAACTGTTGTGAATAAAACAAAGACTTCCTATTCCTTTTCATGGCTGAGTAATACTCCCCTGTATGGGTGGACCATGTTCCATTCCTCCAATCATCTATTGATACACACTTAGGTTATTATATATCTTAGCTATTGGGAATAACACAAAGACTTCCTATTCCTTTTCATGGCTGAGTAATAGTCTTCTCTATGGGTGGACCATGATCTATTCCTCCATGTTCACAGATACTTGGGTTATTCCATATCGTAGCTATTGTAACTAATACGATGAGGACTTCATTCCCTTTTTATGGCTGAACAATATCCGAGGTACAAGATGTCAAGGTACAATGATGAAGTTTATGACTTCCCAGTTTTTTCTTTTTCTTAGGGAACAGCCAAGAACTAACATGTTTCCTACACTTTCTATTTTCCTTTCCAATGAATAGTCTCTCTGTGATTTCATTAGGAAAAATACCCCAATTTCCTTACATGCCAATGTATAGAGAACAGGTAGAGATCCAGATGGAAGATTAGAGATCAATTGACCTTTTAGTTTGTAAGTGTCTTATGTATATGAACATAAGCATGTTTTAAAGTAGCCATGTGATTTGAAAAATATGCAGATGAAAAGCATTTTTAAAAATTGGAGGACAGGTGCAATGGCTCACACCTGTAATCCCAGCACTTTGGGAGGCCAAGGCAAGTGGATCACGTGAGGTCAGGAGTTTGAGACCAGCCTGGCCAACATGGTGAAACCCCGTCTCTACTAAGAATACAAAAAATTAGCCAGGCGTGTTGGTGCATGCCTGTAGTCCCAGCTACTCGGGAGGCTGAGGCAGTTCCTATATTCCTATAGGGTTCCTATATTTGCATAATTCATTAGTAGAGAAATTCAGGTTTCTCATAATGAATCTTCTGAATATCTAACCATGTTAGTTATGAGTTGGCCATTCCTAATAGCTTTTATGAAATAAAATCAAGCTTGACTTTTTTTCTCATTTGCTGTCAAAATTCTCATTATTAACTGGAATATTCATGGGAAAATGGCAGATAATGTCAAGCCAGTCATCCACTTTGGCTTTGCGTTTTTAAAATTGATAAGTCAACCTTCTAAACTGTATTTTAAAAATTTTATTTTATTTTACTTTAAGTTCTGGAATACATGTGCAGAACGTGCAGGTTTGTTACATAGGTACACATGTGCCATGGTGGTTTGCTGCACCTGTCTACCTGTCATCTAGGTTTTAAGCCCTGCATGCATTAGGACAAATACCTCCCCTTGCCCCCCAGCCCCCGACAGACCCCAGTGTGTGATGTTCCCCTCCCTGTGTCCATGTGTTCTCATTGTTCAACTCCCATTTTTGAGTGAGAACATGCGGTGTTTGGTTTTCTGTTCCTGTGTGAGTTTGCTGAGCACGATGGCTTCCAGCTTCATCCATGTCCCTGCAAAGGACATGATCTCATTCATTTTCATAGCTGCACCTTCTACACTTTTAAATTTTGGAATAACTGCAGACTTACAGGAGGATTACTAAAACACTACAGAAAGTCCTTCGCACCCCTCTCAGTCAGCTTCCTCTGCTATCTTACATAACCTGGGTGCATTTATCAAAATGAGACGTCAACGGCGATGCAACACGATTAGCAAGTCTGCAGAGTGTGTTTGCATTTCACCAGATTTTCCAGTCCTTTCTTTTATTTAGATTCAAGTTCCCATCCAGGGTGCCATATTGCACTTAGTCACTGCCTGGTCTTGGCTTTCTGCAGTCTCTGCAGAGCTCCTCAAACGCCCCTTGTTTTTTTTTTTTTTTTTTTTTTTTTTGAGACACTGTCTTGCTCTATCGCCCAGGCTGGAGTGCAGTGTCGCGCTCTTGGCTCACTGCAACCTCCACCTCCCGGGTTCATGCCATTCTCCTGCCTCAGCCTCCTGAGTAGCTGGGACTACAGGCACCCGCCACCACGCCCTGCTAATTTTTTGTATTTTTAGTAGGGACGGGGTTTCACCGTTTTAGCCAGGATGGTCTCGATCTCTTGACATCGTGATCCGCCCGACTTGGCCTCCCAAAGTGCTGGGATTACAGCCGTGAGCCACCGCGCCTGGCCAATTCCCTTGTTTTTAAGAGCTTGACGATTTTGAAGAGTCATGCTACAGGTGTGCTGAGAAATGTCCATCACGTTTTTCCAGGTTCAGGCTAGGGGCTGAGGAGGGTGGGAAGCGGACCACAGAGGGAACTGGAGTCATCAATGCTGGCATCGCTGAAGACGTCCCGTTGACAACTTGTACCTGCCCATGCGACGTGGAGGTGGCCTCCACCAGGTGTCTCCAGCATTGATGACTTGGTGGAAGTGGCCTCTGCCAGGTGTCTCCAGCATTGATGACTCAGCGCAGGTGGCCTCTGCCAGGTGTCTCCAGCATTGATGACTCAGCAGAAGTGGCCTCTGCCAGGTGTCTCCAGCGTTGATGACTCGGCATAGGTGGCCTCTGCCAGGTGTCTCCACGTTGATGACTCGGTGGAGGTGGCCTCTCTCAGGTGTCTCCAGGGTTGATGAGTCAGCGGAGGTGGCCTCTGCCAGGTGTCTCCAGCGTTGATGACTCAGCAGAGGTGGCCTCTGCCAGGTGTCTCCAGCGTTGATGACTCAGCAGAGGTGGCCTCTGCCTGGTGTCTCCACAGAGAAGTTGCTATGTTTCTCTTTCTATCATTTCCTCCTTGGAAACCAGGCCAAACTATCCGAGCAACTCTCTCTTACCGGGGATTATATTCTACTGGACTTCTTCTGCTTGGAGTAGTGGGGAAGTGTCTGGTGGAATAATAGGAATTCTTTTGTAAGGGAGGTTGGGCCCTTCTCCCATGTTTATGTTTGAGTTAATCCTTTTATAAAGGTATATATTATGTATATATGTAATACACATAAAATATGCCATATACATATACACTAATACAAACAAATATCTATGTATAACATTAATATGATCTCAGTATAAATTCATATATATACTAGTATAAACTCACTAAGTATAAAATATATTAGTATAATAAATATATATTACTGTAAACTCAGTTTATTATATATTAGCATAATATATATTTGAACTCAGTATAAACTCATATATAGTAGAATAAACTCATCAGTATTGTTATAATATAAACTCATTACTATTAAGTCACATATATACTAGTATAAACTCATTATTACTTAAATAGTATAAATATATGTATTAGTATAAATTCATTAGTATAAACACATACTAGTATAAACTCATTAGTATAGGTAATATATGTATAATATATACATATTTTTTAATATCAGACAAGAATTTTGTACTTTATTCTGTAGGCAATGAGGGGCATTGAAAGTAGGTCCTTTAGCAAGAACGGGGCATAGTCAGAGCTTTAAAAGAAAGATCAATATGTCAGCAATTGTGAAATAAAATGTCATCATTATTATATAGCAAATAAAAATGGAAACATTAGAATTCCAATAGGTAAGATCCCAGAATACAATGATTCTTAAGATATTCACCTTTCCCAATTATTGCTTTTTTTTAAAATTTTTTTTAAGTTTATTTCTTTTATTATTTAAGTTTTAGGGTACATGTGCACATTGTGCAGGTTAGTTACATATGTATACATGTGCCATGCTGGTGTGCTGCACCCACTAACTCGTCATCTAGCATTAGGTATATCTCCCAATGCTATCCCTCCCCCCTCCCCCCGCCCCACAACAGTCCCCAGAGTGTGATGTTCCCCTTCCTGTGTCCATGTGTTCTCATGGTTCAATTCCCACCTATGAGTGAGAATATGCGGTGTTTGGCTTTTTGTTCTTGCGATAGTTTACTGAGAATGATGATTTCCAATTTCATCCATGTCCCTACAAAGGACATGAACTCATCATTTTTTATGGCTGCATAGTAGTCCATGGTGTATATGTGCCACATTTTCTTAATCCAGTCTATCATTGTTGGACATTTGGGTTGGTTCCAAGTCTTTGCTATTGTGAATAGTGCCGCAATAAACATACATGTGCATGTGTCTTTATAGCAGCATGATTTATAGTCCTTTGGGTATATACCCAGTAATGGGATGGCTGGGTCAAATGGTATTTCTAGTTCTAGATCTCTGAGGAATCGCCACACTGACTTCCACAATGGTTGAACTAGTTTTCAGTCCCACCAACAGTATAAAAGTGTTCCTATTTCTCCACATCCTTTCCAGCACCTGTTGTTTCCTGACTTTTTAATGATTGCCATTCTAACTGGTGTGAGATGGTATCTCATTGTGGTTTTGATTTGCATTTCTCTGATGGCCAGTGATGATGAGCATTTTTTTGTGTGTCTTTTGGCTGCATAAATGTCTTCTTTTGAGAAGTGTCTGTTCATGTCCTTCACCCACTTTTTGATGGGGTTGTTTGTTTTTTTCTTGTAAATTTGTTTGAGTTCATTGTAGATTCTGGATATTAGCCCTTTGTCAGATGAGTAGGTTGCGAAAATTTTCTCTCATTTTGTAGGTTGCCTGTTCACTGTGATGGTAGTTTCTTTTGCTGTGCAGAAGCTCTTTAGTTTAATTAGATCCCATTTGTCAATTTTGGCTTTTGTTGCCATTGCTTTTGGTGTTTTAGACATGAAGTCCTTGCCCATGCCTATGTCCTGAATGGTAATGCCTAGGTTTTCTTCTAGGATTTTTATGGTTGTAGGTCTAACGTTTAAGTCTTTAATCCATCTTGAATTGATTTTTGTATAAGGTGTAAGGAAGGGATCCAGTTTCAGCTTTCTACATATGGCTAGCCAATTTTCCCAGCACCGTTTATTAAATAGGGAATCCTTTCCCCATTGCTTGTTTTTCTCAGGTTTGTCAAAGATCAGATAGTTGTAGATATGGGGCGTTATTTCTGAGGGCTCTGTTCTGTTCCATTGATCTATATCTCTGTTTTGGTAGCAGTACCATGCTGTTTTGGTTACTGTAGCCTTGTAGTATAGTTTGAAGTCAGGTAGTGTGATGCCTCCAGCTTTGTTCTTTTGGCTTAGGATTGACTTGGCGATGCGGGCTCTTTTTTGGTTCCATATGAACTTTAAAGTAGTTTTTTCCAATTCTGTGAAGAAAGGCATTGGTAGCTTGATGGGGATGGCATTGAATCTGTAGATTACCTTGGGCAGTATGGCCATTTTCACGATATTGATTCTTCCTACCCATGAGCATGGAATGTTCTTCCATTTGTTTGTATCCTCTTTTATTTCCTTGAGCAGTGGTTTGTAGTTCTCCTTGAAGAGGTCCTTCACATCCCTTGTAAGTTGGATTCCTAGGTATTTTATTCTCTTTGAAGCAATTGTGAATGGGAGTTCACTCATGATTTGGCTCTCTGTTTGTCTGTTGTTGGTGTATAAGAATGCTTGTGATTTTTGTACATGGATTTTGTATCCTGAGACTTTGCTGAAGTTGCTTATCAGCTTAAGGAGATTTTGGGCTGAGACAATGGGGTTTTCTAGATATACAATCATGTCATCTGCAAACAGGGACAATTTGACTTCCTCTTTTCCTAATTGAATACCCTTTATTTCCTTCTCCTGCCTAATTGCCCTGGCCAGAACTTCCAACACTATGTTGAATAGGAGTGGTGAGAGAGGGCATCCCTGTCTTGTGCCAGGTTTCAAAGGGAATGCTTCCAGTGTTTGCCCATTCAGTATGATATTGGCTGTGGGTTTGTCATAGATAGCTCTTATTATTTGGAGATATGTCCCATCAATACCTAATTTATTGAGAGTTTTTAGCATGAAGGGTTGTTGAATTTTGTCAAAGGCCTTTTCTGCATCTATTGAGATAATCATGTGGTTTTTGTCTTTGGCTCTGTTTAATATGCTGGATTACATTTATTGATTTACGTATATTGAACCAGCCTTGCATCCCAGGGATGAAGCCCACTTGATCATGGTGGATAAGCTTTTTGATGTGCTGCTGGATTCGTTTTGCCAGTATTTTATTGAGGATTTTTGCATCAATGTTCATCAAGGATATTGGTCTAAAATTCTCTTTTTTGGTTGTGTCTCTGCCTGGCTTTGGTATCAGAATGATGCTGGCCTCATAAAATGAGTTAGGGAGGATTCCCTCTTTTTCTATTGATTGGAATAGTTTCAGAAGGAATGGTACCAGTTCCTCCTTGTACCTCTGGTAGAATTCGGCTGTGAATCCGTCTGGTCCTGGACTCATTTTGGTTGGTAAGCTATTGATTATTGCCACAATTTCAGATCCTGTTATTGGTCTATTCAGAGATTCAACTTCTTCCTGGTTTAGTCTTGGGAGAGTGTATGTGTCGAGGAATTTACCCATTTCTTCTAGATTTTCTAGTTTATTTGCGTAGAGGTGTTTGTAGTATTCTCTGATGGTAGTTTGTATTTCTGTGGGATTGGTGGTGATATCCCCTTTATCATTTTTTATTGCGTCTATTTGACTCTTCTCTCTTTTTTTCTTTATTAGTCTTGCTAGCGGTCTATTTTGTTGATCCTTTCAAAAAACCAGCTCCTGGATTCATTAATTTTTTGAAGGCTTTTCTGTGTCTCTATTTCCTTCAGTTCTGCTCTGATTTTAGTTATTTCTTGCCTTCTGCGAGCTTTTGAATGTATTTGCTCTTGCTTTTCTAGTTCTTTTAATTGTGATGTTAGGGTGTCAATTTTGGATCTTTCCTGCTTTCTCTTGTGGGCATTTAGTGCTATAAATTTCCCTCTACACACTGCTTTGAATGCGTCCCATAGATTCTGGTATGTTGTGTCTTTGTTCTCGTTGGTTTCAAAGAACATCTTTATTTCTGCCTTCATTTCGTTGTGTACCCAGTAGTCATTCAGGAGCAGGTTGTTCAGTTTCCATGTAGTTGAGCGGTTTTGAGTGAGATTCTTAATCCTGAGTTCTAGTTTGATTGCACTGTGGTCTGAGAGACAGTTTGTTATAATTTCTGTTCTTTTACATTTGCTGAGGAGAGCTTTACTTCCAAGTATGTGGTCAATTTTGGAATAGGTGTGGTGTGATGCTGAAAAAAATGTATATTCTGTTGATTTGGGGTGGAGAGTTCTGTAGATGTCTATTAGGTCCACTTGGTGCAGAGCTGAGTTCAATTCCTGGGTATCCTTGTTGACTTTCTGTCTCGTTGATCTGTCTAATGTTGACAGTGGGGTGTTAAAGTCTCCCATTATTAATGTGTGGGAGTCTAAGTCTCTTTGTAGGTCACCCAGGACTTGCTTTATGAATCTGGGTGCTCCTGTGTTGGGTGCATATTATATATTTAGGATAGTTAGCTCTTCTTGTTGAATTGATCCCTTTACCATTATGTAATGGCCTTCTTTGTTTCTTTTGATCTTTGTTGGTTTAAAGTCTGTTTTATCAGAGACTAGGATTGCAACCCCTGCCTTTTTTTGTTTTCTATTTGCTTGGTAGATTTTCCTCCATCCTTTTATTTTGAGCCTATGTGTGTCTCTACACGTGAGATGGGTTTCCTGAATACAGCACACTGATGGGTCTTGACTCTTTATCCAATTTGCCAGTCTGTGTCTTTTAATTGGAGCATTTAGTCCATTTACATTTAAAGTTAATATTGTTATGTGTGAATTTGATCCTGTCATTATGATGTTAGCTGGTTATTTTGCTCGTTAGTTGATGCAGTTTCTTCCTTGTCTTGATGGTCTTTACATTTTGGCATGATTTTGCAGCGGCTGGTACCAGTTGTTCCTTTCCATGTTTAGCACTTCCTTCAGGAGCTCTTTTAGGGCAGGCCTGGTGGTGACAAAATCTCTCAGCATTTGGTTGTCTGTAAAGTATTTTATTTCTCCTTCATTTATGAAGATTAGTTTGGCTGGATCTGAAATTCTGGGTTGAAAATTCTTTTCTTTAAGAATGTTGAATATTGGCCCCTACTCTCTTCTGGCTTGTAGGGCTTCTGCAGAGAGATCTGCTGTTAGTCTGATGGGCTTCCCTTTGAGGGTAACCTGACCTTTCTCTCTGGCTGCCCTTAACATTTTTTCCTTCATTTCAACTTTGGTGAATCTGACAATTATGTGTCTTGGAGTTGCTCTTCTCGAGGAGTATCTTTGTGGCGTTCTCTGTATTTCCTGAATCTGAATGTTGGCCTGCGTTGCTAGATTGGGGAAGTTCTCCTGGATAATATCCTGCAGAGTGTTTTCCAACTTGGTTCCATTCTCCCCATCACTTTCAGGTACACCAATGAGACATAGATTTGGTCTTTTCACATAGTCCCATACTTCTTGGAGGCTTTGCTCATTTCTTTTTATTCTTTTTTCTCTAAACTTCCCTTCTCGCTTCATTTCATTCATTTCATCTTCCATCGCTGATACCCTTTCTTCCAGTTGATCGCATCGGCTCCTGAGGCTTCTGCATTCTTCACGTAGTTCTCGAGCCTTGGTTTTCAGCTCCATCAACTCCTTTAAGCACTTCTCTGTATTGGTTATTCTAGTTATACATTCTTCTAAATTTTTTTCAAAGTTTTCAACTTCTTTGCCTTTGGTTTGAATGTCCTCCTGTAGCTCAGAGTAATTTGATCGTCTGAAGCCTTCTTCTCTCAGCTCGTCAAAGTCATTCTCCGTCCAGCTTTGTTCCGTTGCTGGTGAGGAACTGCGTTCCTTTGGAGGAGGAGAGGTGCTCTGCTTTTTAGAGTTTCCAGTTTTTCTGTTCTGTTTTTTCCCCATCTTTTGGTTTTATCTACTTTTGGTCTTTAATGATGGTGATGTACAGATGGGTTTTTGGTGTGGATGTCCTTTCTGTTTGTTAGTTTTCCTTCTAACAGACAGGACCCTCAGCTGCAGGTCTGTTGGAGTACCCTGCCGTGTGAGGTGTCAGTGTGCCCCTGCTGGGGGGTGCCTCCCAGTTAGGCTGCTTGGGGGTTAGGGATCAGGGACCCACTTGAGGAGGCAGTCTGCCCATTCTCAGATCTCCAGCTGTGTACTGGGAGAACCACTGCTCTCTTCAAAGCTGTCAGACAGGGACATGTAAGTCTGCAGAGGTTACTGCTGTCTTTTTGTTTGTCTGTGCCCTGCCCCCAGAGGTGGAGCCTACAGAGGCAGGCAGGCCTCCTTGAGCTATGGTGGGCTCCACCCAGTTCGAGCTTCCTGGCTGCTTTGTTTACCTAATCCAGCCTGGGCAATGGCGGGCACCCCTCCCCCAGCCTCGCTGCCGCCTTGCAGTTTGATCTCAGACTGCTGTGCTAGCAATCAGCGAGACTCCGTGGGCGTAGGACCCTCCGAGCCAGGTGTGGGATATAATCTCCTGGTGCGCCGTTTCTTAAGCCCGTCGGAAAAGCGCAGTATTCGGGTGGGAGTGACCCGATTGTCCAGGTGCCGTCCATCAACTCTTTCTTTGACTAGGAAAGGGAACTCCCTGACCCCTTGCGCTTCCCTAGTGAGGCAATGCCTCGCCCTGCTTCGGCTCGTGCATGGTGCATGCACCCACTGAGCTGTGCCCACTGTCTGGCACCCCCTAGTGAGATGAACCCGGTACCTCAGATGGAAATGCAGAAATCACCCGTCTTCTGCATTGCTCACGCTGGGAGCTGTAGGCCGGAGCTGTTCCTATTCAGCCATCTTGGCTTCTCCAGCCGTATAATATATATTAACATAAACTCTAGTATAAACATGTATATACTAGTATAAACTCATTAGTATATGTATAATATATATTAGTATAATAAATTAGTGTAAACTCATTAGTATAAGCTCATATATAGTAGAAAAACCCATTACTATTTGTATAATATATATTAGTATAATAAATATATAGGTATAAACTTATTAGTAAAAACATATATGCTAATATAAACTCAGTATAAGTGTAATATATATTAGTATAATATCAACATAAACTGTAGCAGAAACTAATATATATACTAGTATAAACTCATTAGTATTTGTATAAGTATAATAAATATACATTAGTGTAAACTCATTAGTATAAACTCATATATAGTAGAATAAACCCATTACTATTTGTATAATATATATTAGTATAATAAATATATGGGTATAAACTCATTAGTATAAACATATACACTAATATAAACTCATTAGTATAAGTGTAATACATATTAGTATTATAAATATATATCAACATAAACTCTAGTAGAAACTAATATATGTACTAGTATAAACTCATTACTATTTGTATAATATATATTAGTATCATAAATATATATTACTGTAAACTCATTAGTATAAACTCATGTATATAGTAGAATAAACCCAGTAGTATTTGTATAATAATATTAGTATAATAAATATACATTGTTATAAACTCATTAGTATAAACATATATAGTAGTATAAACTCATTAGTATTTGTAT
>NC_073248.2:8772500-8800000 GCF_029281585.2 Gorilla gorilla gorilla
AAGGTGTGTGTGCATTTATGCACGTGAGCATGTGTGCACATACTATGCATGTGTGGGAGGGGTGCAGGTGCGTGCATGTGTTTGCATCTATGTGTGTATTTGTACATGTGTGCATGTATATGTGTGCATGAGTGTGCACATGTGTACATGCACACACGTGCTCTCAACTCCCCAATGAGAACTGTGGGTTGTGCTAAACTTCTAGGGATGTTTCATGGCTTCAGTGACCACCTGAAGCAGAGAGGATTAAGAAAACCTTCCTCTAACTACAATCTCGTAAGACACACACACAAACCTGCTCTTACCAGAAATAAACACTCACCTGACAGACAACAGAGAGGAGATGGCTTGTGCTGTTTAATGTCAGGTAACACAGGTCTTAGGTGGGCTCTGTGATGATTGATTTCATGTATCAATTGGCTGGGCTATGGTGCCCAGACATTTGGTCAAGCACCAGACTGGGTAGTTTGTGGATATCATTAACATTTACAAATCGGTTGCATTTAAGCCAAGGAGAGGACGCTTCACAATGTGGGTGGGCCTCACCTCATCAGGAGAAGGCCTTCACAGCAAACACTGACACTTACTAGAAAAGGAATTCCACTCCAGACTGTAACAGGGCAATCCTGCCTGAGTGTCCAGCCTGCCCTGCAGATTTTAGGCTCAAGGCTGCAATGTCAAATCTTGTCCAGGTCTCCAGCCTGCCAACCAGCCTACCAATTTTGGACTTGCCCACCCCTACAATCCCAATAATCAATTAAACTAAATATTTCTCTATGCATAGATCCTATTGGTCCTGTTTTTCTTGAGAACTGCAACTAATACAAAATTGAACGGTCTCAATGGCAGAGAGTCTGGGCATTCTGAAACCAGGAAGAAATGCCGGGCTCCAGGAATGATCTTGGCTCATCTCTTAGCTTGAGTCACTGGAAGGTCTCACACAGAGACCTTCAATCAAAAGCACAGAGACTGCTGGCTGGCTTTAAGGCTGCACCAAAGGAGGGCATTTATCCACTCAAGGGAAGAAGTTTCCCATCCAAAGAGGACGCTTCTTTTTAGGGTGGCAGCCTCAGAGCCTATGACGTCTTTGTTCCTGGGGAGTCTGTTAGAGCCACCAGAGAGTCCCATCACAGATATACCCTGTGGAAAGGAGAGACGGCATCTCCTCAGAGAAAACGGCCCTTCCCAGTTCTGTAACTTCAGTGGCATTTCCAATGTGTACCTCAAACTGATCTGGGTGGCATCACCTCTGAGCCCGAGAGAACCTCCCTCTTTCCCTCCCTCTCTCTCACGCCCTTCTTTTTCCTCCTTTGCTTCCTGTTCCTTTTTCTCTCTTTTTCTCTCTCTATTCCTCTTTCTCTTCCTCCCCATCTTATCCTCCTCCTCTTTCATTTCTTCCTCTTTTCCCCCTTATCCTCCTATTCTTCTATCCCTTCCTCTTCCTTTTTCTCTTCTTCCTCCTCCATCTTATCTTTTTCCCTTATTCTCCTTTCCCATGTCTTTCTCCCTTTCTCTTCTCTCTGCCTTCTCTTCTTCTTTTTTTCTTTCTCCTCTTTTCTCTTCTTGCCTTTTCGCTGTCTATTCCTCTTTTTTCTCCTCCTTCATCTTCTCTTCTTCCTCCTCCACCTCGTCCTCTTCCTCCTTTCTGCCTTATCCTGTTTTTCTGTCTATCCCTCTCTCCCTTCCTCTTCCTTCCTTTCTCCTCTTTCCCATTTTCTCCCTCTTCTTCCTCCTCCATCTTCTCCTTCTCCTCCAACTTCTTCCTCCTCCTCCTCTTTCTTCCCCTTATCTTCTTCTTTTCCTCTATCTTCCTCCTCCTTCCTCTTCTCTCTCCTCCTTTCTTTCTGCCCTTCTTTCCTTTTCTCGATTCCTCCCTTTTTCCTCCTCCTCCATCTTCTCCTCCTCCTTCACTTCTTCCTTCTCCTCCTCCCTTCTTTCTTCTCCTCCTCCTTCACTTCTTCCTTCTCCTCCTCCCTTCTTACTTCTCCTCCTTTTTCTCTTTCTATCCCTCTGTCTTCCTCCTTTTATTTTTTCTCCTTTTCCTCATCTTCCTTTTTCTCTCTCTCCCTTCCCTTCCTCCTCTTCCCCTTCCTCTTTCTCCTCCTCTCTCTCTGCCCCCTCTATTATCAATTTATAGTATAATCCAGCTTTTCCTAAAAAAAAACTAGACAACCTTCACACTACACTCTTCTGTTTCTAAAAGTCTTCCTCTGAATCGAAATCACTCTTGTTCACTTGTGTGAGGCTGGGGGATTCCTGAATGAACTTGTATCCACTTGTTTTGAAAACAACAACAACAACAACAACAACAACTAAAGCAACACAACTTCCTTTAGGATTCATACAGAGCATTCATATGGAATTACCGAGAGCTATCTTCTTTTGTCCACAGCCCCAAAGCTGGGGCTCAATCCCCTGCAGACCTGGGGTCTGGGGTCCTCACGCTTAG
The DNA here is from genome assembly GCF_029281585.2 of Gorilla gorilla gorilla. Taxonomy (NCBI): domain Eukaryota; kingdom Metazoa; phylum Chordata; class Mammalia; order Primates; family Hominidae; genus Gorilla; species Gorilla gorilla. The sequence continues at coordinate 8,774,950 of NC_073248.2, forward strand.
CACTCAAGAGAATGGGCCACAGAGCTTGTAAAAACAACTGCACCCCTGGTATTTCTAACTCAGTGGATCTTAGGAGGCCCAAGAATCAGCATTTTTTAATTTTTTATTATTTATTTATTTGAGATGCCAGGGCTGGAGTGCAGTGGCATGATCTTGGCTCACTGCAACCTCCGCCTCCCAAGTTCAAGCAATTCTCCTGCCTCAGCCTCCCGAGTAGCTGGGATCACAGGCGCCTGCCACTACATCCAGCTAATTTTTTGTATTTTTAGTAGACACAGGATTTCACCATGTTGGCCAGGCTGGTCTCAAACTCCTGACCTCATGATTCGCCCATGTCAGCCTCCAAAAGTGCGGGGATTACAGGCATGAGCCACCGCGCCCGACCCAAGAATCTGCATTTCTAACGAGCTCCCAGAGGCTGCTGGTCTCAGAGACCACGCTGGGAACCCCACTCATTCTAGCTTCTTATGCAGCTCTGCAAACTATACACCATGGGCAAAATTCAGCCTGTACCTGTTTCTCTACAGGCTACTAGCTAAGAATGGTTTTATACTCTTCAAGTGTTGTTAAGAAAAAGAAAGAAAGAAAGAAATATGCCAAAGAGACTAGAGGTGACCCACAAAGACTAAAACACTTCCTATCTGGCCGACCTCCTGTATAGAGCAAGGAACTGTGGCTTCGCGGCAGAATTTCATTATCTGCCCCTGTGCAGCTGTGGCTGACAGGCGCTGTCTTCCACACATTCTCGGAATGATGAAGTGGGCTTGCTTGGTGACGCCTTGTGCAGGGAAATGAAAGTTGCCTTCTGAATACACAAGACGGTCCTGTAAATCATGCTCCCTGTGGCTTAAATAGCACATCCTGTTTTATCTACAGCTTTTTTTTTTTTTAAATGACAATCTTTAGAGACTGGCAAGAGGACAGAAGATGTATCAATGTGAACCCAAATCCAAGAACGCAGTGTGTTCCCTTTTGACAGACACAAGAGCGTCTTTGAAGTCCCAGACGCCCGCCGGGGGGTGCTGGGGAGACGGTGCAGCAACATTTATCGTAAAATCTGCATCAAGCCACTCTTGAGTCCTGGAGAGTGTTGGAGCTGCAAGCTACAGAAACCATTTCAACTTCATTCAGTCCAATGAATGTTTATTAAATGCTCACCCGTATTTTGCCAGCTCTTGGGACAAAGGAAGAGAATTTCAGAAATAACCCCTGCTGCCTGGGAGCTTCCAATAGACATGGGCAGTGGGTGGATGGTGAGGCACAAGTGCAGGAAAAAAAAAGATGAAACACACACAAAATAGAAGATAGAGTTTCAAGTGTACTAAATAGAGCCACAAGCAATATAGTCAGAGAGAGGAATGAATGGCTCATAATTACATAATTACACAGAGCTTTACAGTGGAGAAAATGGTTTCCCATATATTCTGTCGGCAATGTTCACAACACTCTTATGTGATATTATTATCCAGAATTAACAAATTAGAAAAATGAGAGGCATAGCAGGGAAGGAGAGGAGAAGGGAGCTGTTGCAGGAAATAGCCACTGCCTGATTCTTCCAGGGACCCCTCCCTCATCATCTCCCTTCTTTCTCTGCTTTGCTATCGTGAGCCCTGATCCATGCACACAACTGGATCCATGCACATGCATTCAATATCTCCCTCCCAGCCTTCACCCATGCACACAGCCCTGATCCATGCACACAGCTGGATCCATGCACATGCGTTCAATATCTCCCTCCCAGCCTTCACCCATGCACACAGCCCTGATCCATGCATACAGCTGCATCCATGCACGTGCGTTCAATATCTCCCTCCCTGCCTTCACCCATGCACACAGCCCTGATCCACGCACACAGCTGGATCCATGCACGTGCGTTCAATATCTCCCTCCCTGCCTTCACCCATGCACACAGCCCTGATCCATGCACACAGCTGGCTCCATACATATGCATTCTGCAGCTGCCTCCCTGCCTTCATCCATGCACACAGCCCTGATCCATGCACACAGCCCTGATCCATGCACACAGCTGGCTCCATACATATGCATTCTGCAGCTGCCTCCCTGCCTTCATCCATGCACACAGCCCTGATCCATGCACACAGCCCTGATCCATGCACACAGCTGGCTCCATACATATGCATTCTGCAGCTGCCTCCCTGCCTTCATCCATGCACACAGCCCTGATCCATGCACACAGCCCTGATCCATGCACACAGCTGGCTCCATACATATGCATTCTGCAGCTGCCTCCCTGCCTTCATCCATGCACACAGCCCTGATCCATGCACACAGCTGGCTCTATACACATGCATTCTGCAGCTGCCTCCCTGCCTTCATCCATGCACACAGCCCTGATCCATGCACACAGCTGGCTCCATACACATGCATTCTGCAGCTGCCTCGCTGCCTGCATCCATGCACACAGCCCTGATCCATGCACACAGCTGGCTCCATGCACGTGCGTTCAGCATCTGCCTCCCTGCCTGCATCCATGCACACAACCCTGATCCATGCACACAGCCCTGATCCATGCACATGCATTCAATATTTCCCTCCCTGCCTTCATCCATGCACACAGCCCAGATCCATGCACACAGCTAGACCCACACACACGCATTCAGTACCTCCTTCCCTGCCTTCCAGGCACAGAGCCCTGATCCATGCACACAGCTGTTGTAGGTTTTTTGCAGTAGTATTCAGAACAGCAAAGATATGCAACCAACCTAAGTGTCTGTCAGCAGAGGACTGGCTAAGATAAAGAAAGTACAGTATAGTATATACACACCATGGAATATTATGCAGTCATATCAAAGAATGAAATCATGTCTCTTGAAGTGACATGGACAAACACTGCACGTTTCCACTTTTTATTATTTTACTTTTTATTTTTTGAGACGGAGTCTCACTCTGTCGCCCAGGCTGGAGTGCAGTGGCGCGATCCCGGCTTACTGCAGTCTCCACCTCCCGTGTTCAAGCGATTCTCCTGCCTCAGCTTCCCGAGTAGCTGGGACTACAGGCGTGTGCCACCACGCTGAGCTAATTTTTGTATTTTTAGTAGAGACAGGGTTTCACCATATTGGTCAGGCTGGTCTTGAACTCATGACCTCAGGTGATCCACCCGCCTCAGCCTCCCAAAGTGCTGGGATTACAGGCGTGATCCACCATGCCCGGCCTGTTTCCACTTTCTAAGGTCCCTAGAGTCGTCAGACTCATCAAGACAGAAGGCAGAATGGTGTTGCTAGGAGCTAGGAACAGCAGGGAAATTGGAAGTTGTATTTTAATGGAAACAGAGCTTCAGTTTGAAAAGCGGGCCATTCTCCTAACAAACAACTCAGATACTGAAAGTCAAACACTGATCCTGCCATGTTCTCACTTGCAGGTGGGAGTTCACCAGTGGGTCTACACAGACACAGAGGGTGGATTGACGATGAGGACCCTGAAAGGTGGGAGGTTGGCAGGAGGTGGAGGATGAAAAAAATCACCTACAGGTATAGCATTCACAGCTGGGGTGAGGGGTTCACTAGAAGCCTGGACTTCACCGCTGTGCAATGTCTCCATGCAAGAAATCCGCACCTGTACTCCTTAAATTTATAATAAATAAGTGAATCAATAAATACATAAGCCGGGCTGGGTGCGGTGGCTTACACCTGTCATCCCAGCACTTTGGGAGGCCGAGGCCGGCGGATCACAAGGTCAAGAGATCAAGACCATCCCGGCCAACATGGTGAAACCCCATCTCTATTAAAAATATAAAAATTAGCTGGGTGTGGTGAGACATGCCTATAATCCCAGCTACTCGGGAGGCTGAGGCAGGAGAATCGCTTGAACCCGGGAGGCAGGTGTTGCAGTGAGCCAAAATCATGCGACTACACTCCAGCCTGGGCAACAGAGCATCGCAGAAAAAAAAAAAAAAAAAAGGAAACAAAAAAAGAAATCCGCACCTGTACTCTTTAAATTTATAATAAATAAGCAAATCAATAAATACATAAGCCAGGACGGGCACGGTGGCTCACACCTGTCATCCCAGCACTTTGGGAGGCCGAGGCGGGTGGATCACGAGGTCAAGAGATCAAGACCATCCTGGCCAACATGGTGAAACCCCGTCTCTATTAAAAATATAAAAATTAGCTGGGTGTGGTGGGACATGCCTATAATCCCAGCTACTCGGGAGGCTGAGGCAGGAGAATCACTTGAACCTTGGACACAGCGGTTGCAGTGAGCCGAGATCGCGCCATTGTACTCCAGCCTGGGTGACAGGGCGAGACTCCGTCTCAAAATAAATAAATAAATAAATAAAATAAATAAATCCGCACCTGTACTCCTTAAATTTATAATAAATAAGAGAATCAATAAATACATAAGCCAATTGGTGAGATGACCCATAAAGACAAACAAAGCTTTGTGAGGGGAAAGCAAGCGCCCAGGAGAAGCCCTGTCTTCGGAGGTTTTGGCGCAGGCCTGAATGAAGGGAAGGAGAGGGACTGGATACCCGGGGGAAGGGCATGCGTGGAGGAGGAAACAGCCAGGGCTGAGGCCTGCACATTGCAGGGAAAGGGTGAAGTCCCTGGTGGCTCTACCTGGAGCAATTTCTTCTTATTTTTTCTTTTTTTGAGATGAAGTTTCACTCTTGTCACCCAGGCTGGAGTGCAGTGGCGCGATCTCGGCTCACTGCAACCTCCTGCTCCCGGGTTCAAGCGATTCTCCTGCCTCAGCCTCCCGAGTAGCTGGGATTACAGGCGTCCGCCACCATGCCTGGCTAATTTCTGTATTTTTAGTAGAGACGGGGTTTCACCACGTTGGCCAGGCTGTTCTCGAACTCCTGGCCTCATGTGATCCACCCGCCTCAGCATCCCAAAGTACTTGGATGACAGGCGTGAGCCACTGCGCCCGGCCACCTGGAGCATTTTCAGTGGAGCACGGGGAACTGGAAGCGAATTGTATGAGCAATTCCTGTATGGGGATTTGCTGCAGCGGAGACTGTAGTCAGGGACAGTCCCCAGGGGAAATAGAAGGTCCAGAGAGGGTGGTTAGATTTGTTTATTAATAAAAAAAAAAGAAATGGGGGGGCTGGGTATGGTGTCCCATGCCTGTAATCCCAGCACTTCGGCAGCCTGAGGCAGGCGGCTCACTTGAGACTGTGAGTTCGATATCAGCCTGAGTAACATATCAAAACCCCGTCTCTACTGAAAATGTAAAAATTAGCCAGGCGTGCTGGGAGGTAGCCGAGGTCCCAGCTACCCAGGAGGATGAGGCCGAATTGCTTGAACCCAGGAGGCGGAGGTTGCAGTGAGCCGAGATCGCGCCACTGCACTCCAGCCTGGGCAACAGAGAGAGGTTCCATCTTAAAAAAAATAAAAATAAAAAAATTCCCAGTACCTGCATCCTTGACTTGATTAACCTGTCACCCTCTCGGCACATCAATCCAAGTTCCAATCAACCCTAAGACACACTTTCATTAGACTGCATGGCGGATACAAATACATGCTTAAGACAAGCAATGATACGAGTGGTCTACTTCATGGTGAAGTGGGCGCAGTCTACACTGCAAATTTGTTCATTTTGATGGCAGGCCTGATCACATGATTTCAAAGTGGTCAGGACTTGCTGGACATGAGCCCTGTATGGTGGAGCTGATACACTCAGCATTTACAATAGCTTTCTTTTTTTTTTTTTTTTTTTTTTTTTTGAGATGGAGTTTCACTCTTGTCGCCCAGGCTGGAGTGCAGTGGCACGATCTGGGCTCACCACAATTTCCGCCCCTGGGTTCAAGCGATTCTCCTGCCTCAGCCTCCTGAGTAGCTGGGATTACAGGTGACTGCCACCACGCCTGGCTAATTTCTGTATTTTTAGTAGAGACGGGGTTTCTCCATGTTGGTTAGGCTGGTCTTGAACTCCCAACCTCACGTGATCCTCCCCGTCAGCCTCCCAAAGTGTTGGGATTACAGGCGTGAGCCACCACTCCCAGCCGACAGCTCTTTTTTGTAACACCCATTGATCTTGAGACAACTGGGGTGGGAAGAGAGGTAATAGCCACGTTCATGTGCTCCCTAGGAGGGGTATACATTGTAGGGGGTTACTGAGTTTCACTGATGAAGCTGCGAGGAGCTTCCTAGAGGTCTGAAGAGCACACATGCCCTCTGAAATACTAAGCTACTCTCCTACGGAGGCTGAGACCATCTGCATGTCTCAGCATGAAGGATGGCCTGATGCATTTGTATACAGGACAAATCAAACCTCTCATCTTTATAAATGCACAAATCATAATCCCAACACTTTGGGAGACCACAGCAGGAGGATCGCTTGGGGCTAGGAACTGGAGACCCGGCTGGACAACATAGCAAGACCCCAGCTCTACCAAAAAATTTTAAAAAATTAGCCAGGTGTGCTGGTGCATTCGTGTAGTCCCAGCTACTCAGGAGGTGGAGGTGGGGTGATCGTTTCAGTCCAGCAGGTCGAGGCTGCTGTGAGCTGTGATTGTACCACTGCACTCCAGCCTGGGCGACAGGGCGAGACCCCATCTCAAAAACAAACCAATCAACCTCCTAGTTTTTCTTCTGGTACTGACTGGTTGCCCAGATTACTGGCTGTGAATTTGGAATTGAGTCCATGTGTTCTGATGAAACAGAGGATAGAGGTTTCAGAGTGACATACAACCATGCCCTCAGATGATATGAAACATCACAGAGATATGTATGTCACAGAAATTCTCCCCAGGGACCCTGGACAGATCCTGCAAGGTTTTTCTTCTTTCTTTCTTTTTTTTTTTTTTTTTTTTTTTTGAGACGGAGTTTCACTCTTGTCACCCAGGCTGGAGTGCAATGGCACCATCTCGGCTTACTGCAACCTCCGCCTCCTGGGTTCCAGCGATTCTCCTGCCTCAGCCTCCCAAGTAGCTGGAATGACACGCACGCGCCACCACACTCGGCTAATTTTTTTTTTTAATAGAGATGGTGTTTCACCATGTTTGACAGGCTGGTCTCGAACTCCTGACCTCAAGTAATCCGCTCACCTCGGCCTCCCAAAGTGCTGGGATTACAGGCATGAGACACGGCACCCAGCTGATCTCCCAAGTCTTAATATACAATGCATGCATGCATGCATACACACTAGTAAATAATACATACACAGCAATACAGAATTATCATTACAAAGACAGCATCAAGCTACTGCAGCTGTATAGCCTTTTCTTTAAAATTCTTACATTATTTTAATTTCATTTCCAGGCTAATGCATATTCTTCTGCTCTATGATTTTAAAGTTTCCACAGTGTTGTCTCTTATATAAAGGCAGTATCACTCAAGCAATGCCCCATGGTTATTTTTAATCCAAGTTTGCAGACGATGATCAAAGGATTAAAGAATGATTCATGTGGCTAAAGTTCCAGTTTGCTTGTTAAATATTTAGAAAGAAATAATGTCAAGGCCAGCCATGGTGGCTCATGCCTGTCATCCCAGCACTTTGGGAGGCAGAGGTGGGAGAATCACTTGAGGCCAGGATTTCAAGGTTGCAGCCAGTGATTGTGTCATAATCCCAGCGCACAAGACCAACCTGGGCGAACAGCAAGATGCCGTCTCTACAAAAAAAAATGAACTGCAGCCAGGGTGACAGAGCAAGACCTGGTGTCTAAAAAATTTAAAAGAGGCCGGGTGCGGTGGCTCACGCCTGTAATCCCAGCACTCTGGGAGGCCAAGGCAGGTGGATCACGAGGTCAGGAGATCAAGACCATCCTGGCCAACACGGTGAAACCCGGTCTCTACTTAAAAAAAAAAAAAAAAAAAAAATTAGCCAGACGTGGTGGCGGGCACCTGTGGTCCCATTTACTCGGGAGGCTGAGGCAGCAGAACGGCATGAACCTGGGAGGCGGAGCTTGCAGTGAGCTGACATCGTGCCAACGCACTCCAGCCTGGGCAACAGAGCGAGACTCAGTCTCAAAAAAAAAAAAATAATAAAATAAAATAAAAAAACAGCAAATGCTCTCCTTGGATACTGAAGTCACTCTCTGAGGGATTCATTGGGGTTTTATAAGGATGAAATGTATCCTAGTGTTGGTGTATTGCTAGCGAATACTTAGTGCTTAATAAAATAACTAATATTTTGAAATTCCTTTGCTTGAGGAATTAGAGATGTGAAGAACAACAGATCAGAAAGCAAACTGCAAAATAAGGGATGTACAGCTGGGCGCGGTGGCTCACGCCTGTAATCCCAGCACTTAGGGAGGCCGAGGCGGGCGGATCACCCGAAGTCAGGAGTTTGAGACCAGCCTGGGCAACATAGTGAAACCCCGTCCCTACTAAAAACACAACACTTAGCCAGGCTTGATGGCAGGTGCCTGTAGTCCCAGCTACTCAGGAGGCTGAGACAGGAGAATCACTTGAACCCTGGAGGCGGAGGTTGCAGTGAGCTGAGATCGCGCCAGTGCACTGCAGCCTGGTGACAGAGCGAGACTCTATCTCAAAAAAAAAAAAAGAAAAAGAAAAAGAAAAAAAGAAATTCCTTTGCTTGAGGAATGAGAGACTCGAAGAACAACTGATAAGAAAGCAAACGGCAAAATAAGGGAAGTAATTAATCCCCTCAAAAAGTCCACATTAGGGGCGGGCAGCTCATATCATGAGACACTTTCAGACGAAATCAAGAGCAATGCCAGGAGTTCAACAGGGAGAAAAGGGAATTTGTAACCAAGCTCATTAATTCCAAAGCTTGATGAAACAGACAATTACCTAAAGGGAAAAGCTGCCTAAACTGACTCAGAAAGAGGTGGGAAACTTCAACAAGCAGTAGACGCCCAAGGAATTTTGAAAGCTGAGTTAAAATCGCTCTTCCGAAAATTCCTCAACCCACGCGGTTTTGAAGGTGAATCGTGGCGGTGTTTCAAAAGCAGACACTTTTAAAAATGCTAATTAGACAATTCTGCAATGTAAAGGGAGAAACAGAAAAGCTTCTCAAGGTTCTTTGTTTTGTAAACAAATTATTAAAACTTTAGTATCCCGACTTGAGATAGATAGGAAAGAAAGTAAATCTATAGCTCCCAGATACATATCACTTCAAAAGACCTCAAGGGGGACAGGCACGGTGGCTCACTACTGTATCCCAGCACTTTGGGAGACCGAGGCGGGCAGATTACTTGAGGTAGGTCAGGAGTTCGAGACCAGCTTGGCCAACGTGGCAAAACCCTGTCTTTACTAAAAATACAAAAACTAGCCGGGCATGGTGGCGCACACCTGTAATCCCAGCTACTCAGGAGGCTGAGGCAGGAGAATCACTTGAACCCGGGAGGCAGAGGCTGCAGCGAGCCGAGATCACACCACGGCACTCCAGCCTGGGTGATAGAGCTAGACTCCATCTCAAACAAACAAACAAAAAAACTCAAGGGAATGGCTGGGGCATGAAATCTTGCAGTGCTTAAGAAGTTAATGCGTCATGACAAGGAAGATCATTGCAGAAATGTGGGAGCATTCAGTTGCTGGGTGTTAAAAACCAATACCCCAAAGTACGGTGCTTTGTCCTGCTGAACTGAAGAAGCCTCAAGATCTCTCTAACCTCCCCCTCCTGGTTCCTCTGTGTCTCCCGATGCACAGGATGAAGTTGTCCTCTGAAGTTCCCTGAAGTCTGGACATGTCAAAGAAGGAAAAATGACCAGTGTCCCCTTCCCTGAGTTTCTGAAACCACATCGCGGAGGAAAGACTGATGTCTGTCAACAGCCCTGCAGAGACTCCTCATAAACCACTGTCTGTTCTGAGGGTTCCACAGCCTCTGTCCCTGCAGAGACTCGTCATAAACCATTATCTGAGGCCAGGCGCAGTGGCTCACACCTATCATCTCAGCACTTTGGGAGCCCGAGGCGGGTGGATCACCTGAGGTCCAGAGTTCGTGACCAGCCTGGTCAGCATGATGAAACCCCGTCTCTACTAAAAATACAAAATTAGCCAGGCGTGGTGTCACATGCCTGTAATCCCAGCTACTCGGGAGGCTGAGGCAGGAGAATCGCTTGAACCCAGGAGGCAGAGGTTGCACTGGGCAGAGGTCCCGCCACTGCACTCCAGTCTGGGCAACACAGAACGAAACTCCGTCTCAAAAGAAACAAGCAAACAACAATAACAAAAAACATTACTGTTTTCAGGCCACTGTACATTGTTCAAACCCATTGACTTCTCTTAAAAATCATTTACTATTTGGAATCCTATATTCACCCCCAATTCCCCACTCCCGTTCTCCTAAGAAGAAGAGGACACAAGCGTCTGTACCCCTTTGTGTAATGGGGCAATTCCTCTGCCATTCTCCTCCATGGATGACAATACATTTGCCTGTCATTTCCTTTATCCATGTTTCAAAAAGGGCAACTGTATTTTGTGCGTTGATTTTTCAGCAAACCTTCAAATGGCAAAGGGGGATGTTTTTCCCTTGGCCCCTACCACAGCATCCCCAAAGGGTCTCCAGCTCCTAAGAAGATTCATTTATAGGCACTACATAGCTACACAGCGTCACCCACCGAGCTCGCAGACAACCAAGGCTTTGGGGTGAGAATGTACAAATACATCACCAAACCCAAGCACCCAACACCGCACACGCAGCCTGGAAGTGGTTGTGTCAGAGCTGTGTGAACCAGCGTGACTCCATCTTGAATAGGGGCTGGGTAACACGAGGCTGAGACCTGCTGGGCTGCATTCCCAGACGGTTAAGGCATGCTAAGTCGCAGGATGAGATAAGAGGTTGGTACAAGGTACAGGTCATAAAAACCTTGCTGATACAACAGGTTGCAGTAAAGAAGCCGGCCAAAACCCACAAAAAGCAAAATGGCGACAAGAGTGACCTCCGGCTGTCGTCACAGCTACATGCCCACCAGCGCCAGGACAGTTACGAATGCCATGGCAATGTCAGCAAGTTACCCTCTACGGTCTACAAGGGGGAGGCATGAAGAATCCCCCCCTCGTTTATCATATCATCAAGAAATAACTGTAAAAATGGGCAACCAGCAGCCGCTGGGGATGCTTTGTCTGTGGAGGAGCCATTCATTTACTCCTCTACCTTCTCAATAAACTTGCTTCTCTTTCCACCACAGACCCGTCCTGAATTCTTTCTTGCACAAGATCCAAGAACCCCCCCTTGGGGTCTGGACTGGGGATCCCCTTTCCCGTAGCATCTTCAGGTGCAGCTGTGAATCAGAGAAGCAGAAGGGGCTTACCTTGAAAAGCAACCAGCCGAGAAGCTTCTTCGCCAGACGGGTGGCCCAGAACACATGCTTGTAGAGGTCCGTGTTGACCACCCCGGGGTCCACCACGTTGGCGGTCACGTGGCTTCCCTCAGCCTCCAGCAGCCGCTGGAGGTGGTAGGTGAACAGGACAAGGGCCAGCTTGCTCTGTGCATAGGCTGCGTGGGGTGAGTAGCAGGCACTGTGGGGCAAGCAGGAGAAGGTGTCAGAGGCTGACGGCGTTCACGCCTAAGTGCTTCATCCCGGCAGCATCTGTATCTGCGGCCACGGCCACGTCTATACGCAGCCACCTCACCTAGACCCATGTGTGATCATGCCATCTGTTGGCCAGTTTTCCAACACGTGTGGATTTTTCTACTTCACCTTTTTATTATAAACTCATCCCTTAACTGTATTGGCGTCAGAGATGTTAAAATATGTTACTAATTATTTACTTATTTATTTATTTATTTTTGAGACAGAGTCTCACTCTGTCACCCAGGCTGGAGTGCAGTGGTGCAATCTTGGCTCACTGCAACCTCCACCTGCCCGGTTCAAGTGATTCTCCTACCTCAGCCTTCCCAGTAGCTGGGACTACAGGCACCCGCCACCACACCCTGCTAATTTTTTGTATTTTCAGCAAAGATGGAAGTTTTACCATGTTGGCCAGGCTGCTCTCGAACTCCTGACCTCAAGTTATCCACCCGCTTCAGCCTCCCAAAGTGCTGGGATTACAGGCAGGAGCCACTGCGCTTTTTTTTTTTTTTTTTTTTTTGAGACAGATTCTCACTCTGTCACCCAGGCTGCAGTGGCGCACCTCAGCCTCCTGGGTTCAAGCGAATCTCGTGCCTCAACCTCCAGAGTAGCTGGGATTACAGGCTCCCATCACAACGCCTGGCTAATTCTTTGTATTTTTTGTGGGAACAGGGTTTCACCATGTTGGCCAGGCTGGTCTTGAACTCCTGACCTCGGGTGATCCACCCTCCTTGGCCTCCCAAAGTGCTGGGATGACAGGCATGAGCCACCGCGCCTGGCCACATGTGGTCTTCTTGATGAGTCTCAAATCATAAAAGACAACCACACAAGCAATTTGGCAAACTTCCCAAGCTATCATAAATTTTCCTCACATCTACTGCAAGCTCTGTAGTGTGCTAAGCACGTGTTAAACTCTTTGCACCTTGGTTCAAGCAGTTTAGAGAAATGTTTTAGTATCACAGGACATAGTGATAAAAATCGATCCGATAACCGTGGTAAAGTGAATAACGTGCCTCTTTCTCTCTCTGGTAACCTCAATCACCAGAAACACAGAAAACTGGATGTTTCCAGCTTTGCTCCTGTAAATATGTTCTACTTTTTCTATGTATGCCTTAGAAACACTTTTTAAAGAGATGTTATTTGCGGTGTTACATAACGTCCCTTGAAGGCACACAACCACCATAGACTCCTTTTAGAATTTAATGCTAGGCATAGATCATTGGCCTTAGAATTGGCCTCATAGTTATTTTCAGTAAGACAAGGAGAAGTATTTGAGCAATAATGTTTTTCTTTCCTCTGGGCTCCGAAGATGCCCAGAGGCGATCAATTTGCTACACAATTATCGTAACAACATTTCAAGGTGGCTGAAGGTTCATATCTCTTGCTTCTTTTATATATATACATATTTTTAAATTTTATTTTTATTTATTTATTTTTGAGACAGAGTCTTGCTCTGTCACCCTGGCTGGAGTACAGTGGCGTGATCTCAGCTCACTGCAAGCTCCACCTCTCGGGTTCAAGTGATTCTCCTGCCTCAGCCTCCCAAGTAGCTGGGACTACAGGCGCCCGCCACCTGCCTGGCTAATTTTTTGTATTTTTAGTAGAGACAAGGTTTCACCATGTTAGCTAGGATGGTCTCAATCTCCTGACCTCGTGATCTGCCCGCCTCGGCCTCCCAAAGTGCTGGAATTACAGGCATGAGCCACTGTGCCCGGCCTAATTTTCTGAATTAACCACATGGTATATGTATCCTGATGGAAGCTGTGAATGGAAAATATCTGGGCACCCCAAAAGCAGGAAGCTCAAAGGAAAAGTCCAGCTGGAACCTGCTGAAGGCAAACCTGCCTCCCACTCTGTTCAAAGTCACCCCTGTGCTCACTGAGATAGATGCATATCTGATCACCTCCTTTGGGAAGGCTCATCACAAACCCAAAAGAATGTAACCATCTGTATCTCACCTACCTGTGAGCTGGAAGCCCCCTCCCTGCTTCCAGTTGTCCCTGCCTTTCACGGACTATACTTCTTCTTATTTTTTTGAGACAGAGTTTTGCTCATATTGCCCAGGCTGGAGTGCAGCGGCACAATCTTGGCTCACTGCAACCTCTACCTCCTAGGTTCAAGCCATTCTCCTGCCTCAGCCTCCCGAGTAGCTGGGATTACCAGCGCCCGCCACCACGCCCGGCTAATTTTTTGTATTTTTAGTAGACATGGGGTTTCACCATGTTGGCCAGGCTGGTCTCGAACTCCTGACCTCAGGTGATCCGCCTGCCTCGGCCTCCCAAAGTGCTGGGATTACAGGCGTGAGCCACCGCACCCACCCCAACGTAGCTCTTACCTATATTGATTGATGTCTCCTATCTCCCTAAAATGTATAAAACCAAGCTGTGGCCAGATGCAGTGGCTCACGCCTGTAATCTCAGCACTTTGGGAGGCCAAGGCGGGCGGATCACAAGGTCAGGAGTTTGAGACCAGGCTGGCCAACATGGTGAAACCCTGTCTCTACTAAAAAAAAAAAAATTAAAAAATTAGCCAGGCATGGTGGCATGTGCCTGTAGTCCCAGCTACTCGGGAGGCTGAGGCAGGATAATTGCTTGAACCTGGGAGGCAGAGGGTGCAGTGAGCTGAGATTGCACCACTGCACTCCAGCCTGGGCAAGAGAGTGAGACTCCATCTCAAAAAAAAAAAACAAAAAAACACACCAAAAAAAAAAAAAAAACAAGCTGTGACCTGACCATGTTGCACACATCATCAGGACTTTCTGAGGCTATGTCACAGGCGCACGTCCTTAAATTTGGCAAAACAAACTCTAAATTAACTGAGACCTGTCTCAAATTTTCAGGGTTCACAAAGCCATCTCAGATATAGTTTGAATATCAGCATATTTATGCGAAAAAAATAAAGATAAGATCAAAAAGCCTAAAAGAATGTTTAACACATTCAAAAGATCAAAAGAAAGACATCCGTCATCATATGCATTTCAGAAAAAGCTTCTGAAAATCCAATGCCTCTTATCAACAAAAGCTGTTCCTAAATAAGAATACAATATTGAGGGCTGGGTGCGGTGGCTCATGCCTGTAATCCCAGCGCTTTGGGAGGCTGAGGTGGGCAGATCACCAGGTCATGAGTTTGAGACCATCCTGGTTAACATGGCGAAACCCCATCTCTACTAAAAATACAAAAAATTAGCTGGACGTGCTGGCGGGTGCCTGTAGACCCAACTACGTGGGAGGCTGAGGCAGGAGAATCACTTGAACCCGGGAGGTGGAGGTTGCAGTGAGTCGAGATCACGCCATTGTACTCCAGCCTGGGCAAGAGTGAAAGTCTGTCAAAAAAAGAAAGACAGACAGACAGAAAGAGAGAAACAAAGAAAAGAAAGAAAGGAAAGAAAGAAAGAAAGAAAAGAAAGAAAAAGAAAAGAAAAAAAGAAAGAAAGAAAGAAAGAGAAAGAAAGAAAATAAAAGAATAGAAAATAGAAATAAATGAAGTAAACTTTGACCTAAGGATCTGGAGAAGAAAAATGAGAATGCTTTCCCAAGGAAAACACATAAAAGAAAACCAAAAAGATCAAAGCAAATGAGAAATACAGAAAGAAAACAGTGTAAACATAAATGATCCCACTGGGGAACAGAGACTGATGTTGGTTTTTGTTGTTGTTGTTTGAGAAGGAGTCTTGCTCTGTCACCCAGGCTGGAGTGCAGTGGCGCCATCTCAGCTCACTGCAACCTCTGCCTCCCAGGTTCAAGCAATTCTCCTGCCTCAGCCTCCTGAGTAGCTGGGATTACAGACATACACCACCATGCCCAGATAATTTTTGCATTTTTAGTAGAGACGGGGTTTCATCAGGTTAGCCAGGCTGGTCTTGAACTTCTGACCCCAAGTGATCCACCCGCCTTGGCCTTCCAAAGTGCTGGAATTACAGGTGTGAGCCACTGTACGTGGCCCTGGTGTTGGTTTCTAAACCTCCTCTCCCTGTTATAAAATGTCCAATATACATTATATTTTCCAGATGAAAAGTATAATGTTACAATTACAGAGCAGACCCTGAAACTATAAAAAAAAAAAATTAGGGCCGGGTGCAGTGGCTCACACCTCTAATCCCAGCACTTTGGGAGGCCGAGATGGGCGGATCACGAGGTCAGGAGATCGAGACCATCCTGGCTAACATGGTGAAACCTCGTCTCTACTAAAAATACAAAAAATTACCCGGGCATGGTGGTGGGCGCCTGTAGTCCCAGCTACTCGGGAAGCTGAGGCAGGAGAATGGCGTGAACCCGGGAGGCGGAGCTTGCAGTGAGCCGAGATCGCGCCACTGCACTCCAGCCTTGGTGATAGAGTGAAACTCCGTCTCACAAAAAAAAAAAAAAAAAAATTAGATACCCTCTATATTCATGTATTCATTTTTTCATAAAATAAATGAACAAAACCAATAATGCATGCCTATGCTGGGGCTCAGAGAACAGTAACCTAAAAGGAAGACCTCAGAAGCAGCATCAGAAGCAAACCTTTCCTGCTGACCTTCTCCCACCCTCCTGTCTCTCAGACCCATTTCGCCCCAAGGGCACCACAGAAACTGGAATCCTTCTTCCCCAAGGTGGGTCCCGAAAACCAAAGCACCTTCCCCCAAGGCCAGCCAGAAACCCTATAAATAGGACTCTAACTTTCCCTACACCCTGAGTATATAAAAACTGGCCATGAAGAAATTTCCTAGCATTGCGCAGTGGCTCACGGCTATAATCCCGGCACTTTGGGAGGCCAAGGCAGGTGGATCACTTGAGATCAGGAGTTCAAGACCAGCCTGCCCAACACAGTGAAACATCATCTCTACTGAAAATACAAACATTAGGCCGGGCACGGTGGCTCACCTCTGTAATCCCAGCACTCTGGGAGGCCAAGGTGGGCAGACCACAAGGTCAGGAGATCGAGACTATCTTGGCTAATACGGCGAAACCCCGTCTCTACTAAAAATAGAAAAAATTAACTGGGCGTGGTGGTGGGCGCCCGTAGTCCTAGCTACTTGGCAGGCTGAGGCAGAAGAATGGTGTGAACCCAGGAGGCAGAGCTTGCAGTGAGCAGAGATTGCGCCACTGCACTCCAGCCTGGGCGACAGAGCGAGACTCTGTCTCAAAAAAAAAAAAGGAAAAAAGAAAATACAAACATTAGCCAAGTGTGGTGGCGGGCACCTGTAGTCCCAGCTACTCAGGAGGCTGAGGCAGGAAAATTGCTTGAACCCAGAAGGTGGAGGCTGCAATGAGCCAAGATCGCACCATTGCACTCCAGCCAGGGCGACAAGAGCAAGACTCTGTCTCAAAAAAAAAAAAAAAGAAAAGAAAAAGAAAGAAAAGAAAAGAAAAAGGAAATTCCTTGACCTGCCTTGTTTGAATGTAGGTTCTACGACCCCCTTCCCAGAGAGGGTCCCACCTCACCCCCAGAAGGAAGGCGCACTGCTCAGAGGCCAAAAAAACCTAGACAGGCCTGTCTGTTTCCCCACTCAGACCATCAGCCTTAGATCACACCCTCTTCCTCCAATCCTATTCCTACACGGATTTTGTTCAGACGTCGTTGAACCTAAGCATAAAAATAGACAGTTTCCCCTGTATCTTTGGGTCTTCCCTCTGAAGGCTGCTGTACATATCCATCGAGTAAACTTTGTATGCCTTTTCTCCTATTCATCTGCTTTTGCAAGTTGATTTTTCAGCTTGCAAAATCAGAGGGAATGACCCTCCATCTGTTTTCCTATCACACTGGCAACGTTCCAAGAAGTCATCATTTCCACTGCGAAGAACATGGGGAAAATTGGCCAGACAACCAAAGGAAGGGCGTGCACATACATTTGTACATCTTTTGGGAGAGCAACTTCACAACATGCAATTCAATCTTTAAATCATAAATCTTTTTTTTTTTTTTTTTGAGACAGAGTCTTGTTCTGTCGCCCAGGCTAGAGTACAGTGGCACAATCCTGGCTCACTGCAACCACCCCCTCCTGGGTTCACACCATTCTCCTGCCTTAACCTCCTGAGTAGCTGGGACTACAGGCACCTGCCACCATGCCCGGCTAATTTTTTTTTTTTTTTGTATTTTTAGTAGAGACGGGGTTTCACCGTGTTAGCCAGGATGGTCTCGATCTCCTGACCTCGTGATCTGCCCACCTCGGCCTCCCAAAGTGCTGGAATGACAGACGTGACGTGAGCCACCGCGCCCGGCCCTTTTTGTGCTTTTTTTTTTTTTGAGACAGAGTCTCGCTCTGTAGCCCAGGCTGGAGTGCAGTGGCACAATCTCAGCTCACTGCGACCTCTACCTCCCGGGTTCAAGCGATTCTCCTGCCTCAGCCTCTCAAGTAGCTGGGACTACAGGCGCCTACCATCACGCCCAGCTAATTTTTGTATTTGCAGTAGAGATGGGGTGTCACTGTGTTGGCCAGGCCAATCTCGAACTCCTGACTTCAAATGAACCGCCCGCCTTGGCCTCCCAAAGTGCTGGGATTACAAGCGTGAGCCAACGCACCTGGCCTATGAATATCTTTTACTAACATCACTGCTTGAAATTGATCTTAAAAAATTAAACCTTGGGCCAGGCACGGTGGCTCACGTCTGTAATACCAGGACTTTGGGAGGCCAAGGCTGGCAGATCACGAGGTCAGGAGATCAAGACCATCCTGGCTAACACGGTGAAACCCCGTCTCTATTAAAAACACAAAAAATTAGCCAGGAGTGGTGGCGCATGCCTGTAATCCCAGCTACTTGGGAGGCTGAGGCAGGAGAATCACTTGAACCCGGGAGGTGGAGATTGCAGTGAGCCGAGATCACGCCACCGCACTCCACTGCACTCCAGCCTGGGCAACAGAGTGAGACTCCGTCTCCAAAAAAAAAAAAAAAAAAATTAAGCATTGATTCAAAAAGTCTTTTCTGGCTGGGTGCAGTGGCTCACATCTGTAATCCCAGCAGCACTTTGGGAGGCAGAGGCGGGCGGATCACCTGATCCTTTCAGGGATTTGAAAGGGTTCTTGGATCTCGTGAGAAAGAACTCTGAGTGGGTCCATAGAGTAAAGTGAAAGCAAGTTTATTATGAAAGTAGAAGAATAAAGAATGTATACTCCATAGATGGAGCATCCCAAGAGCTGCTGGTGGCCTATTTTTATGGTTATTTCTCTATCATATGCTAAACAAGGGGCGGATTACTCATGAGTTTTCTGGGACAGGGGTGACCAATTCCCGGAGCTGAAGGTTCATCCCCCTTTTAGACCATGTCATGGCATCTGTAAACCGTCTCTTATCAGCTAACGCATTAGAATTAGCGTATCATGACCAGAGAGGATGACCAGATGTCACTCGTCACCATCTTGGTTTCGGTGGGATTTGGCTGGCTTTACCACAACCTGGTTTATCAGCAGGGCCTTTGTGACCTGTCTTGTGCTGACCTCCTCTGTCATCCTGTGACTTAGAATGCCTCATCCACCTCCAGAGAAGGCAGCCCAAGCAGGTCTGAGCCTCATGTTACGCAGCCCCTATTCAAGATGGCAGAGTTGCTCTGGTTCTAATGCCTCTGAAAAATTTAGGGGATTGTTTTCTGAGCCCCAACACTGTGATCTTAGCAACTGAGCAATTCTCCCACCTTCATGTAACCAAAGACAGAGTGGATCACACAGCTTGGAAAGCTCGTACCGGGGAAATCGCACCCTGCAGCTGAGATTTTCTGAGATGTCCCTTGCCGTTGTGCAAAAGGCATGTTTGAATGCTTGCATGAGGACAAGTGACTCCCCCATTAACCCCTCCAGGGGCTCAGTTCTGCCTCCAGCCACTGTTTCATCACGCAGCCATGGGTAGCAGAAAGCCACACGCCAAAATCTGACATTGGGCCTGTAAAAAATAAAGGCTCCTGTTCAAAGACTTTCCTCCCCACCTAATTAGGAATAAATAGTAACTTCTCCGAGAAGCAAACTTTATTCAAAGACTTGTGCTAACATTCTTAGATATCTGCTAGCCGTGATAAAGAAATCAATGTTTCTGCTTTATGCTCTTAGCTCCCACAATTTAACCTAAGTATCAGCCCTGGCATGCTTATACTGGTCCAAGCAAGCATTACGTCATAGCCTGTTCCTCTTCTTTATTTAAAAGTGCTTTTTCCTTTCTCAGCATTCCACAAGTTACTTCCTCCTTCCTTTGTTCTCCTCTGCCTTTGCCTCTTTTAAATAGTTCCAAGTTGCTGGCCAACCGGGACAAATACAGAATGTGAGGTCCCATTCCAGCCCTGGAAACCGGACACAGCAGGTAGGGCGGACGCATCAAGTGATAAATGACCCTGTGCCCTTTGTTCGCTGTACTCTCATGGCAAAACTGCTGGAGAGTGTACCCTTTCTGCAGAAAGTAAAAAAAATGGCCTTGCTGAGGAAGTTAATGTTCAAGTGCTATTTCTTTATGGCACTGGGGAACAAGCATTTCAAACAGACCTGAGGTCTACCCGATTTCTGCTGGAAAACAAACCTCAGGTCTGCTGCCTTAGAAATAAATAAGGGCAGGACAGAAAGGGTGACAAGGGGGTCCTTAGCCATGGAGACTTTGCAAAATAATAAACAATCAAAACATAACTTTTTGGGGGTTGGGGTGGGGTAGGAGGGGATTGGAAAGGCCGACTACATAATAAAGAGACTGGAAGAATTGGCTGGGCGTGGTGGCTTATGCCTGTAATCTCAGCACTTTGGGATGCTGAGGTGGGTGGATCACCTGAGGCCAGGAGTTTGAGACTAGCCTGGCCAACATGGTGAAACCCCGTCTCTACTAAAAATACAAAAATTAGCAGGGCGTGGTGGCAGGTGCCTGTAATCCCAGCTACTCAGGAGGCTGAGGCAGGAGAATCCTTGAACCTGGGAGGTAGAGGTTGCAGTGAGCTGATATCACGCCATTGCACTCCAGCCTGGGTGACAAGAGCAAAACTCTGTCTCAAAAATAAATAAATAAATAAATAAAAAGAAATTTAAGAGACTGGAAGAATTAAGACAGGGAAATTGAGTAGTTCAGAGCTCAAGTCCCATCTCTGATCCAAGATAAACTGTAAACCTCCAATTACTGTCAAGATATCTTTTTAAGGCAAACTTCTCCAATCTCCTCACCCCAGGGGAAGAGAAGAGTCCAGGAAACAGATAGTTACTAACTGCGGAGAGGCAAAGACTGGCTTTCCTGCTGGCATGAGCGTCTTTTAAATATCAGCTACAAGCATTCGGTTCTAAATCTCCAGCATTTGATTGATGGGTAAGAGGAATGCTTACTTGAAAAAGCAGAAAATGCATCATCCAAAGTTAGATTTTTCCAGAGTAAATGGAGGGGTTGGTTCTGTAATTATGGTTTTACACAGTAGCGTGGAGAAGAGAGAACTAAGATTGTTTAAAAATACGGTGTGGGGGCAGGGGAAAAGCCAATACATTTCTCTACAGGAGGTGAAGAAATAAATCCAAGAGGGGCACGTAGTTTCAGGAGAGATTCCCTGGGGTGGGGGTTAGGGATGAAGCAATATCCACACCAGAAATGGGAAAGAATGAAAGCAAATAGGTAGGAGGACATGCCCATTAAGGTCTGTAAATGAAACCCTAAGGACTCTGACAAAAGTCGTTGGTATTAGGCCGGGAATGGTGGCTCACACATGTAATCTGAGCACTTAGGGACACTAAGGCAGGCAGGTCGCTTGAGCCCAGGAGTTCAAGACCAGCCCGGGGAGTATAGTAAGACCTTATCTCTGCAAAAAATACAAAAAGTACCTGGGTGTGGTAAAGCACACTTGTAGTCCCAGCTAGTTGTGAGGCTGAGGTGGGAGAAAATCATTTGAGCCTGGGAGGCGCACATGGCAGTGAGCCAAGATGGCGCCACCGCACGGCCTGGGAGGCAGACGTGGCCGTGAGCCAAGATGGCGCCACCGCACTCCAGCCTGGGAGGCGGACATTGCCGTGAGCCAAGATGGCGCCACCGCACTCCAGCCTGGGAGGCGGACATGGCCGTGAGCCAAGATGGCTCTGCCGCAAGCCAAGATGGCTCCGCCGCACTGCAGCCTGGGAGGCGGACATGGCCGTGAGCCAAGATGGCGCCACAGCACTGCAGCCTGAGAGGCGGACATGGCCATGAGCCAAGATGGCGCCACCACACTCCAGCCTGGGAGGCGGACATGGCCATGAGCCAGTCAGCCAAGATGGCGCCACTGCACTCCAGTCTGGGTGAGATAGGGAGACTGTCAAAAAACAAAATGAAACAAAAAATCATTCAATGAGCTTTCTTGTTGAATAAGAAACTGAACAAAAGCCACCTGCTGCTAAATCTGGACCTTATAAAAGGGTATTTGAGTTCTCCAGTTTTTGCTGATTAAAGCATTACTCTCTTCTTGTTATTAAAAATCGTGAAGACTGAACATACTTTTGAGTGTTTATAAGACTGGGCGCGGTAGCTCAAACCTGTAATCTCAGCACTTTGGGAGGCCGAGGCGGGCGGATCACGAGGTCAGAATATCGAGACCATCCTGGCTAACACGGTGAAACCCCGTCTCTAATAAAAATACAAAAAAATTAGGCGGGCGTGGTGGCAGACGCCTGTAGTCCCAGCTACTCGGGAGGTTGAGGCAGGAGAATGGCGTGAACCCGGAAGGCGGAGCTTGCAGTGAGCTGAGATCACACCGCTGCACTCCAGCCTGGGCAACAAAGCAAGACTCTGTCTCAAAAAAAACAAAAAGAAAGGAGCCCTTTATAAGTTATTGTGATGGATACTGTAGGATGTAAACGTGTCATATCTCGGTCTCCCAACAGCCAGTCTCCGTAGGCGGTGTCCTTTTATATGGATCAACAGGCAGTTTTTGCATTGATTATTTATCCACTTTGAGAGGTACTTGTGTAGAAGCAAAGACAACTGAGTTTTTATGTTAACTTCCTATGAATCCGTTGCATTGCAACATATTTCCATTGCAGGACATTGTTGCATAATCAAATTGCCAATGCAATTAGGGAAACTCAATCGACTGCTCATAACCTAGTTGACTGGAGCTATTTTTCCAGTGCTCATTAAACCTGATGACAATCACTGTTTTAATGAGCAAGTATGGGTGGCATCCAATATATTTATAAGTATTATAACAATCCTTCATGTCTAAATTGAATTTTCCCTTTGGCAGTACAAACAACTCCATTACATTCTTTCTAGGATATCTGCGCTTAATATTCTTGATAACTATCATCTACATTTAATATTCTTGATAACGATCCGCCTACCAGGAACTCAGAAAATACTGCGAATAAAGAGAGGTTTTTTTTTTTTTTTTTTGAAACAGGGTCTCGCTCTGTTGCTAGGGTGGAGTGCAGTGGTGCGATCTCGGCTCACGGCAATCTCCGCCTCCCGGATTCAAGTGATTCTCCTGTCTTAGCCTTCCGAGTAGCTGGGACTACAGGTGCCTGCCACCACACTCAGCTAATTTTGGTATTTTTAGTACAGTGGGGTTTCACCACGTTGGCCAGGATGGTCTTGATCTCCTGACCTTGTGATCCGCCCCCTAGGCCTCCCATAGTGCTGGGATTACAGGTGTGAGCCACTGTGCCTGCCCCCCAGCCTTTTTTTTTTTTTTTTTTTTTTGAGAGGGAGTCTTGCTCTGTTGCCCAGGCTGGGCTGGAGTGCAGTGCTATGATCTTGGCTTGCTGCAACTTCCACCTCCCGGGTTCAAGTGATTCTCCTGCCTCAGCCTCCTGAGTAGCTGGGACTACAGTCACCCGTCACCACACCCAGCTAATTTTTGTATTTTTAGTAGAGATGGGTTTTTACCACATTGGCCTGGATGGTCTCGATCTCAAAGAGAGGTCTTTGACTTTTTCCGCTAAGAGAAAACAACCAAAACAACACAGGACATGGCAGGTATCTTGTGAATTCCAGCTGCATCCAAACACCCTGATACTTTTGCTCATAGACACATAGTGAGTGTGTCAGCTGTCCGACATACCTCAGAACACAGGGGGAACATGTGAAACCTTGAGTGAAATCCGAATCGAGATGGGATACCACACTCAAAACACGTTAGACAACTTAGTCTATACTGGATGGTTTCACGGGATGTGAATTCATGGTTAGGAATAAAATAATGAAGAAGTCACCCAAAGTTACATAAGTTGAGAAACTCAAACCAAGACAGCCATGTTCACAGTGAGGCACGCCCATGCCTATAACAACTCCATGACTGAGGGACGTCAGAGTGAAATAAAGAATCTTAAATAGGTAAAGAATCTATCATGGCCAGGCACGGTGGGTCACGCCTGTAATCCCAGCACATTGGAAAGTCGAAGTGGGCAGATCATTCGAGGTCAGGAGTTCGAGACCAGCCTGACCAACATGGTGAAAACCCAGCTCTACAAAAAAAAATACAAAAATTAGGTGGGCATGGTGGCGGTGCCTGTAGTCCCAACTACCCAGGAGGCTGAGACAGGAGAATCACTTGAACCCACGAGGCAGAGGTTGTAGTGAGCTGAGATTGTGCCACTGCACTCCAGCCTGGATGCCTGGGTGACAAAAGCGAAACTCTGTCTCAAATAAAATAAAATAAAATAAAACAAAACAAATTTAAGGGTCTCACAGGAAAGAAATCTTAAAGAATAGAAAATAATTTTGGAAGGTATGTGTCCCTCTTTTTTTTTTTTTCTCTCCAGGCTGGAGTGCAGTGGTGCAATCTTGGCTCATTGCAACCTCCACCTCCCCGGTTCAAGCAATTCTCCTGCCTCAGCCTCCCCAGTAGCTGCGACTACAGGGACATGCCACCATGCCTGGCTATTTTTTTATATTTTAGTAGAGACGGGGTTTCACCATGTTGGCCAGGATGGTCTTGATCTCCTGACCTCGCGATCCACCCCTCTCAGCCTCCCAAAGTGCTGGGATTACAGACTTAAGCCACTGTGCCTGCCCTTTTTTTTCTTTTTTTGAGAGGGAGTCTTGCTCTGGAGTGCAAGCTGGGCTGGAGTGCAGTAGCATGATCTTGGCCCACTGCAACCTCCACCTCCCGGGTTCAAACAATTCTCCTGCTTCAGCCTCCAAAGTAGCTGAGATTACAGGCACATGCCACCATGCCTGGCTAACTTTTGTATTTTTAGTAGAGACGGGGTTTCGCCATGTTGACCAGGCTGGTCTCGAACTCCTGACCTCAGGTGATACGCCCGCCTCGGCCTCCCAAAGTGCTTTCTATTGAAATTTATTTCACCATGGGGATGATTCAGTACAGCCAAGTTGAGGAGACATGTTCTCTCATGTGTAAAAACTCTTGGATTTTTGGAATATGTTACAACATTGTGATTTATTCCTTTATAAGAACGCTAATTTTCCAAGCCAGTAAATCAATCTTGGCAATTAACACTAATTACTGGCAATGATTATATCAGGCAAAAGCCAAGAACCACATCTTTCATCCAAAAAAAAAAAGCAGTATATTTTAAATTCAAGTGGTTCTCTTATTTTAGCATGCATCAGAATTCCCCAAAGACCTTCCCCTTGCCAACCCCTGTTCTCCAAACTTCGGGTTTAGGAGATCTGGAGGATGGTCTGAGAATGGGAGCATCTTCATTTCTTTTTTATTTTTCTTTTTTAAGACAGAATCTTGCTTTGCAGCCCAGGC